>NC_044997.1:6285717-6563857 GCF_008728515.1 Papio anubis
TGTGCAAAAATCACAAGCATTCCTATACACCAATAACAGACAAACAGAGAGCCAAATCATGAGTGAACTCCCATTCCCAAATACTACAAAGAGAATAAAACACCTAGGAATCCAACTTACAATGGATGCAAATGACCTCTTCAAGGAGAACTACAAACCACTGCTCAACGAAATAAAAGAGGACACAAACAAATAGAAGAACATTCCATGCTCATGGATAGGAAGAATCAATATCATGAAAATGGCCATACTGCCCAAGGTGATTTATAGATTCAATGCCATCCCCATCAAGCTACCAATGAGTTTCTTCATAGAATTGGAAAAAACTGAAGTTCATGTGGAACCACAAAAGCCCATATAGCCAAGACAATCCTAAGCAAAATGAACAAAGCTGGAGGCATCATGCTACCTGACTTCAAACTATACTACAAGGCTACAGTAACCAAAACAGTGTGGTACTGGTACCAAAACAGATACATAGACCAATGGAACAGAACAGAGGCCTCAGAAATAACACCACACATCTACAACCATCTGATCTCTGACAAACCTGACAAAAACAAGAAATGGGGAAAGGATTCCCTGTTTAATAAATGGTGCTGGTAAAACTGGCTAGCCATATGTAGAAAGCTGAAACTGTATCCCTTCCTTCCACCTTATACAAAAATTAATTCAAAATGGATTAAAGACTTAAATGTTAGACCTAAAACCATAAAAACCTTAGAAGAAAACCTGGGCAATACCATTCATGACACAGACATGAGCAAAGACTTCATGACTAAGACACCAAAAGCAATAGCAACAAAATCCAAGATAGACAAATGGGATCTAATTAAACTAAAGAGCTTCTGCACAGCAAAAGAAACTACCATCAGAGTCAGCAGGCAATCTACAGAATGGGAGAAAATGTTTGCAATCTACCCATCTGACAAAGGGCTAATATCCAAAATCTATAAGGAACTTAAATTTACAAGAAAAAAAAAACATAAAAAAATGGGCAAAGGATATGAACAGACACTTCCCAAAAGAAGACCTTTATGCAACCAACAGACACATGAAATAATGCTCATCATCACTGGTCATCAGAGAAATGCAAATCAAAACCACAATGAGATGCCATCTCACTCCAGTTAGAATGGTGATCATTTAAAAGTCAGGAAACAACAGATGCTGGAGAGGATGTGGAGAAATAGGAATGCTTTTACACTGTTGGTGGGAGTGTAAATTAGTTCAACCATTGTGGAAGACAGTGTGGCAATTCCTCAAGGATCTAGAACTAGAAATACCATTTGACCCAGTGATCCCATTACTGGGTATATACCCAAAGGATTATAAATCATGCTACTATAAAGACACATGCGCACGTATGTTTATTGCAGCACTCTTCACAATAACAAAGACTTGGAACAAGCCCAAATGTTCATCAATGATAGACTGGATTAAGACAATGTGGCACATGTACACCATGGAATACTATGCAGCCATGAAAAAGGATGAGTTCATGTCCTTTGCAGGGAGATGGATGAAGCTGAAAACCATCATTCTGAGCAAACTATCACAAGGAGAGAAAACCAGATACCACATTCCCATAGGTGGGAATTGAACAATGAGAACGCATGGACACATGGGGAACATCACAAGGAGAGAAAACCAGATACCACATATTCTCACCCGTAGGTGGGAATTGAACAATGAGAACACATGGACACATGGGGAACAACATACACTGGGGCTTGTCAGGGGGTGGGGAGCTGGGGGAGGGATAACATTAGGAGAAATATCTAATGTAAATGATGAGTTAATAGGTGTAGCAAACCAACATGGCACATGTATACCCATGTAACAGACCTGCGTGTTGTGCATATGTACCCTAGAACTTAAAGTATAATAAAAAAATAAAAAATAAAAAAGAGTAGTTAACACACCACAATTACACTGTTATAATACTTTGTGTTTTTCTATGAACTTATTATTACCTATGAGTTTTGTACCTTCACATGATTTCTTATTGCTCATTAATGTCCTTTTCTTTGTAAATGAAGTACCCCCTTTAGAATTTCTTATAGAACAGGTCTGGCACTCATGAAATCCCTCAGTTTTTGTTTATCTGGGAAGGTCTTTGTTTCTCCTTGGAGATTAAAGGGTATTTTTGCCTGATATACTATTGTAGGGTAAAAGTTATTTTCCTTCAGCACTTTAAATATGTCATGCTATTCTCCCCTGGAGTGTAAGTTTTCCACTGAAAAGTCTGCTCCTAGTGAAGCTCCATTGTATGTTGTGTTTCTTTTTTCTTACTGCTCTTAAAATCTTTTCTTTATCCTTGAACTTTCAGAGTTTGATTATTAAATGCCTTGAGGTAGTCTTTGGGTTAAATATTCTTGGTGTTCTATAACCTTCTTGTACTTGATATTGATATCTTTCTCTAGATTTGGGAAATTCGGTGTTGTTATCCCTTTGAATAAACTTTCTACCCCTGTCTTTTCCTCTACCTCCTCTTTAAGGCCAATAACCCTTAGATTTGCCCTTTTGAAGCTATTTTCTAGATCTTGTAAACATGCTTCATTGTTTTTTATTCTTTTTTCTTTGGCCTTCTCTATATATTTTTAAATAACCTGTCTTCAAGCTCACTAATGCTTTCTTCTGCTAGATCAATTCTGCCATTAAAAGGCTCTGATGGAGTGAACAGGCAACCTACAGAATGGGAAAAAATTTTTGCAATCTACTCATCTGACAAAGGGCTAATATCCAGAACCTACAAAGAACTCAAGCAAATTTACAAGAAAAAAACAAACAACTCCATCAAAAAGTAGACGAAGGATATGAACAGACATTTCTCAAAAGAAGACATTCATACAGCCAACAGACACATGAAAAAATGCTCATCATCACTGGCCATCAGAGAAATGTAAATCAAAACCACAATGAGATACCATCTCACCCCAGTTAGAATGGCAATCATTCAAAAGTCAGGAAACAACAGGTGCTGGAGAGGATGTGGAGAAATAGAAACAACTTTTACACTGTTGTTGGAATTGTAAACTTGTTCTAACATTGTGGAAAACAGTATAGGGATTCCTCAAGGATCCAGAACTAGAAATACCATATGACTCAGCCATCCCATTACTGAGTGCATACCCAAACTATAATAAATCATGCTGCTATAAAGACACATACACACATATGTTTATTGCGGTACTATTCACAATAGCAAAGACTTGGAATCAACCCAGATGTCCATCAGTGACAGACAGGATTAAGAAAATGTGGCACATATACACCATGAAATACTATGCAGCCATTAAAAACGATGAGTTCATGTCCTTTGTAGGGACATGGATACAACTGGAAACCATCATTCTCAGCAAACTATTGCAAGAACAGAAAAACAAACACCTCATGTTCTCACTCATAGGTGGGAATTGAACAATGAGATCACTTGGACACAGAAAGGGGAACATCACACACTGGGGCCTATTGTGTGGAGGCGGGAGGGGGGAGATACAGCATTGAGAGTTATACCTGATGTAAATGATGAGTTGTTGGGTGCTGACGAGTTGATGGGTGCAGCACACCAACATGGCACATGTGTACATTTGTAACAAACCTGCACGTTGTGCACATGTACCCTAGAACTTAGTGTATAATAAATATATATATGTATATATCAACTCATTGCCTTTTTGGCTTCCAAAGTTTCTACTGAGAAAAAAAAAGAAAAAAAAAAAAGAACCGAATTCCCTCAAGAGTTACTGGCCCTTTTAAGGACTTACAACTCTAAAGGGTCCACGTGAAAGGATCATGATAGATTGAGCAAGCATAAGGTACATGACCATGCCCACATACGATAGTGATAGGGGTAAGCAAGGCCAGTATTTCTCCATACTATTGTCTGTGATCTATAGATAGCACAAGCAGTTAGGTTTGAGTTAATCTTTAACCTACAGGCCAGGCCGGTGGCGCCAATCAGCCTGCTATTTTTCAATTTTCCCTTTCTCCCACTCCTTGGAGATGGAGGATAGCAGGAGAAAGGGCCTCTCTCCTCACTGTGACTTAAAATAATTTAATAAAATAATCCTAAACTGATAAATTATACCAATATATAACATTTTAGATATAACATTCAATTTTAGAATACATATTAATAGCTTAGCTATATAAATGTAAAGGAAAAATGTCAAATATTAAATTTAATTGTGTTTTTGTATGACTTTATCTTACGAAGTAATCCTAATATATCTCTCTTGGACTTTATGGGGACCTTTTTAGAATGTCTAAATGTTAGGTCAAAGTAATAACATCATTTTGAAATTTAAAATTTGATTGTGAAAAGTTTGTCAAATAGCAAAATCTTAAAATGTTTGATTAATACAGAAGAATTTATTTTCCAAAGTGTTGACTAAAGGATTCAAAAATACCAGAAAACTTTTATTTTAATACAGACAATACTGTTTTTCAAATAATCAACAGACCAATAAAGACAGCCTGAATGAAACTTTTTCTTTTTCTTTTTTTGAAATTTAATCAAAGGTAAAAAATTATTTTACTATATTTTATTAATGCTACACAAAAATCTTTAAAAGACAAAACTAAATTTTGTATTTGTATCTGTGTATTATTAATGCTAAACCTATTCTAAATAAAATCTTGGAAACACGTCTACCTAATCTTGGTAAGTTTGGACACAAAATTTCCATAAACTTTTATAACTTCTTATAACTGTTTTCAATCTCTTTTTTCCCTCGGCCTTTCTATATCTATTTCATCTATTGTCATTTAAAAAATTCTTTAATTTAAAATACCCTTTAAAGAAGCAACTCCTTGATGGTGAACAGGAGGTGGGACTAGATTGCAGCTCCCAGTTGGATGGACAGAGTAGCGTATGGAGGCTTGCATCATGAACTTTTGCTCCACAATGACTGTAGGAATACATTAGAAAAGCCAAGAGAGCCCGGCGCGGTGGCTCAAGCCTGTAATCCCAGCACTTTGGGAGGCCGAGACGGGTGGATCACGAGGTCAGGAGATCAAGACCATCCTGACTAACACGGTGAAACCCCGTCTCTACTAAAAAATACAAAAAATTAGCCGGGCCAGGTGCCGGGCGACTGTAGTCCCAGCTACTCGGGAGGCTGAGGCGGGAGAATGGTGTAAACCCGGGAGGCGGAGCTTGCAGTGAGCTGAGATCCGGCTACTGCACTCCAGCCTGGGTGACAGAGCGAGACTCCGTCTCAAAAAAAAAGAAAAAAAAGAAAAAGAAAAGCCAAGAGAACCCACAGACCCTCTCAAGGAAGAGCATCGCTCCTGCAGGACTAGGGAAACAATCCAAATACTGTGAGTGCCCAGCTGTAAAAGTGGGAAAGGGAGATTGTCCACCCCTAAAACCACACCCTCAATGGGGAAACTGAAGGTCTAGATTATAGGAGAACATTCTGGACTTAACTGTAGCTGAGTCAATTTAGAGAGCCATGAAAAATGCAAGGGTAGAGGAAGCAATGGAGACAGCCCTGTGGGCTTGCTGCTTCCCATAGGAAGCCATTTCCACCCTACCTCATATGAGTTCCTGGGGAGGGTGGCTAGAGGCACTGAGAATGGACCACAGGGATAAGAAAACCTCCAGCTGAACTTTGTAACAATTTGGACCAATTAAGAAGTCTCCTGGCCAGAACTCTAGGGAGGGCATGAATCTGGTGTGCAAACTCCACAAACAGGGTAAAAATGAATACTCTACTTGCTTTCACACCTGGGATATGGGGAGCGTAAGGCAAGTTATCACCCTTGCTCACCTTCAGCCTGGAAAGAGACTTGCTGTTGGTAGGGAGATGGGAGGGGGCATGATGGGAGTGATACCAGCCCTTTGGGTTGTGTGGGAGCTCAATGAGGGCTGTGACTGCTGGCTTTTTCTCACTTCCTTGAATACCAGGATGACAAAGTAGAGGCAGCCATAATCCTCCTAGCAACATAAATCCATTGATCTGGAAATCTCAACCCCGTCACTTATAGTAGCTGCAGCAAGACCTGCTTGAGTCTGAGTTCAGACATGCCAAGTCCTGCCCCCAGCTAATGGTCTTTCCCTACCAACTCTGGTAACTGAAGGCAAAGGACATATACTCTTGGGAGTACTGGGACCATGCCCACTGCCTGTTTCTTCCAATACTACACAGCTAATGCTCTCTTGAAAGCACCACCTTATGGCAGGAGGCCAATCTCCTGCCATAAGCAACCAAAGGACTCTCACAGAGTACATTTTACCCCCCTGCCAACTTCACTGAAGCAGTTGCTGGTATCCATGGCTGAGAGGCCCACAGACTGTTCACCAGAGTACTGGTAGACTTGATGGGTACCCAGATGTGGAAGAGAGATAATGATAAACTTGGATCTCAGGAAGCCGTGTCCTTACAAAAAGTGGGAGCGTACTACATCAAGGGAACACCCCATGGGACAAAAGAATCTGAACAAGAGCCTTAAGCCCTAGATCTTCCCTCTGACAGAGCCTCCCCAAATGAGAAGCAACCAATCAACTCTGATGAAATGACAAAAGATGGTTTTTTAACACCCACCCAAATCACACTAGCTCACCAGAAATGGATGCAACCTAAAAGGACATCCCTGATTTACCTGAAAATAATTCAGAAGGTAAGTTATTAAGGTAACAGAGAGGCACCAGAGAAACGTGAAGTCCAATCTAAGAACATTTAAAAAGATAAAATACAATAAGTGAAGGGAGAAATATTCAATGAAATAGCATAAATAAAAAATGATCAAAACATCAGGAAACAATATACACAGTTATAGAAATACAAAAATGTTCTGGAAAATCTCAGCAATATAATCAAATAAGCAGGAGAAATAACTTCAGAACTCAAAGACAAGGTCTTCAAATTAACCCAATCTAACAAAGATAAAGAAAAAAGAATAAGAAAATATAAACAAAACATCCAAGAAGTCTGAGATTATGTTAAACAAACAGACCTAAGAATAATTGGCATTCTTGGGGAAGAAAAGGCATTTAAAAGTTTGGAAAATATATTTAGGGAAATTAAAAAAAAAAAAAAATCAAGATTCCCTGGCCTTGCTAGACACCTGGACATCCACATGCAAGAAGCTGAAAGAACACCTGGGAAATTCAACACAAATAGACTATCACCTAGGCACATTATCATCAGATTATCTAAAATTAAGATGAAAGAGAGAATCTTACAATCTGTGAAGCAAAAGCACCAGGTTACCTATAAAGGAAAGCTTATCAGATTAACAGCAGATTTCTCAGCAGAAACCCTACAAGCTAGAAAGGATTGGGGCCCTATATTCAGTCTCTTTGAATAAAATAATTATCAGTTAAGAATTTTATATCCAGTGAAACTAAGCTTTATAAATGTAGCAAAGATAGCCTTTTTTTTGGACAAACAACTGCTGAGAGAATTCACCAGTATCAAACCAGCACTGAAAGTACAGCTAAAAGGAGTTCTAAATCTGGAAACAAATCCCAGAAACACATCAAAACAGAACCACTTTCAAGCATACATCTGAAAGGACCTTTAAGACAAAAATACAATTTAAAACAAACAAATAAAAAGTATATGGACAAAAACAAATGGCATGTTGAATGGAATGGTACCTAACATGTTAACACTAATGTTGAATGCAACTGGCCTGACTGTTCTACTTAAAACGTACAGAATTGCAGAATAGATAAGAACTTATCAACCAAATATCTGCTGCCTTTAAGAGATTAACCTAACACATAAGGACTCACGTAAACTTTGAGTTAAAGGTTGGGAAAAGATATTCCATGCAAATGGACACCAAAAGCAAGCAGGAGTAGCTATTATTATATCAGACAAAACAAAGGTAAAAGCAACAGCAGTTAAAAATTACATAGAGAGAGGCCAAGTGCAGTGGCTCACACCTGTAATCCCAGCACTTTGGGAGGCTGAGGCAGGCAGTTCATGAGGTAAAGACATAAAGACCATCTAGCTAACACAGTGAAACTCCGTCTCTACTAAAAAAAAAAAAAAAAAAAAAAAAAAATAGCAGCTGTGGTGACAGGCAACTGTAGTCCCAGCTATTCATGAGGCTGAGGCAGGAGAATGGCTGCACCCAGGACACAAAGTTTGCCGTGAGCCAAGATTGCACCACTGCACTCCAGCCTGGGTGACAAAGCAAGACTCTGTCTCAAAAAAGAAAAAAAGAAAAAAGAAAAAAAAGAAAAGAAAAAGAAAAAATTTACACAGACAGGCATTATATAATGATAAAAAACCCCAAAAATAAAGTATCTCCATCCTAAATATGTATCTACTTTACACTGGAACTTTCAAAAAACAATTATTTGACAACAATTATTGAAAATAATTGTTGAAAACATTGTTGAAAATATTGTTGAAAACAATTATTACTAAACCTAAGAAATGGGATACACAGCAACACAGTAATAGTGGGGACTTCAATACTCTGTTGACAACAATAGGCCATCAAGACAGAAAGTCAACAAAGAAATGATGGATTTAAATTATACTCTGGAAAACAAATGAACTTAACAGATATATGCAGAACATTCTACCCAGCAACCACAGAATTACATTTCTATACAACAGCACATGAATCTTTCTCCAAGATAGATCATCTAATGGGCTACAGGAGGAGGCTCAATACATTTAAGAAAATCAAAATTACAGCAAGTACTCTTTCAGGACACAGTGGAATAAAACTAGAAGTCAACTTCAAGGGATTCTTCAAGCCCATGCAGACACATGAAAATTAAATAACCTACTTCTGAATGATTATTGCATCAATAATGAAATCATGATCAAAATTAAAAAATTTTTCAAACTGAATAACATTAGGTCACACAACCTGTCAAAAGCCCTGGAACACAGCAAAGGCAGTGCTAATAGAAAAGTTCCTTGCCCTAAATGTACTATATCAAAAAGTCTCAAAGAACACAACAAACAATCTAAGGTCACCCTTCAAGGAACTAGAGTAATAAGAATAAACAAAATCCAAACCCAGCAGAAGAAGGGAAATAACCAGTATCAGAGCAAAAATAAATGAAATTGAAATATAAAAATAAAGAAGATAAAACAGCTGGTTTTTCAAAAAGATAGATAAAATTGATGGACCACTAAAAAGATTAATAAGAACAGATGAGAGAAAATCTAAATAAACTCAATTGGAAACAAAATGGGAGCTATTACAATTGACAAAACAGAAATACAATTTAAAAAAAAAAAAAAAAAAAGCATTCAAGGTTACTGTGAACACCTTTACAGACATAAACTAGAAAACCTAGAGAAGATGGATAAATTCCTGGAAACATACAGCTCTCCTAACTAAAATCAGAAAGAATTAGATACCCCGAACAGACAAATAGCATGCAACAAGACTGAAATGGCAATTTAAAATACCCACAAAAAAAAGTCCAGTACCAGATGGATTCACAATAGCATTCTACCAGACATTCAAAGAAGAATTGGTATCAATCCCTACTGACATTATTCCACAAGATAAAGAGGAAACCCTCCCTAACTCATTCTATGAAGCCAGTATCACCCTAATACCAAAACCAGGAAAGGATATGACCAAAATAGAAAACTACAGACCAATTTCCTTAATGAACATAGATGCTAAAATCCTTAACAAAATACTAAATAAAAGTAACAAAATACAAAATAAAAGTAACCAAAAAAAAAAAAAATACAACAATGTATGAAAAAGATAATTCATCATGATCAAGTGGATTTTGTACCAGGGAGGGAAGAATGGTTTAATGTGCACAACACAATAAATGTGATACACTATGTAAACAGAATTAAAAACAAAAAAAATCACATGATTATGTTAATGGATGCAGAAAAAACATCAAACAAAATCTAACATCTCTTTATAATTAAAACGCTCAGCAAAATTGGCATACAAGGGACATACTTCAATGTGATACAATCTATGACAAACCCACAGCCAATATAATATTGAATGCAGAAAAGTTGAAAGAATTTCCACTGAGACATGGAATAAGACAAGAATGCCCACTCTCACCATCCTCTTCAACATATCACTAGAAGTCCTAGCTAGAGCAATCCAAGAGAAAATAGTAAAAGGCATCGAAATCATTACAGATGAAGCCAAACTGTTGCTATTTGCTGATGATGTGATTATATACCTAGAAAACCCTAAAGATTCCTCAAGAAAGCTCCTAGAACAATAAACGAATTCAGCAAAATTTCTGGATATAAAATTAATGTATACAATTCAGTAGCTCTTCCATACACCATCATTGACCAAGCAGAGAAACAAATCAAGAACTCAACCCCTTTTACAATAGCTGCAAAAAATAAAATGCTTAGGAATGCAGCTAACCAAGGAGGTAAAAAAACTTCTACAAGGAAACTACAAAACTGATGAAATAAATTATAAATGACATAAACAATTAAAAACACATTCCATGCTCATGGGTGAGTAGAATCATATTGTAAAAATGACCATACTGCCAAAAGCGATCTATAAATTTAATGTAATTTTCATGAAAACACCACTATCATTCTTCATGGAGTTAGAGAAAAACAATTTTAAATTTAATATGAAACCAAAAAACAGCCCGCATAGCCAAAGCAAGAATAAGCAAAAAGAATGAATCTCCAGGCATCACATTACCTGATTTCTAACTATACTATCATGCCACAGTCACCAAAACAGCATGGTACTGGTATAAATATAGGACATAGACCAATGGAATAGAAAAAGAACCCAAAAATAAAGCCAAATACTTACAGCCGACTGATCTTTGACAAAGCAAACAAAAACATCAAGAAGGAACAGGATACCCTGTTAACAAATGGTGCTAGGATAATTGGCAGTCCATATGTAGGAGAATAAAACTGGATTTTTGTCTCTCACCTTATACAATAATCACCTGAAGGTGTATCAAGGACCTAAATCTAAGAACTGATACTATAAAAATCCTAGAAGATAACATTGGAGAAACCCTTCTAGATGTTTGCTTTGACAAGGATTTAATGAAGGATTTCATGACCAATAACCCAGAAGCAAATGCAATAAAAACAAAGATAAATAGCTATGACTTAATTAAACTAAAGGACTTTTGCATGGCAAAAGGGACAATCAGCAAAGTAAACAGACAAGCCACGGAGTGTGAGAAAATATTTACAATCTGTACTGTAAAAGGAGTCAAAGGGAGTCATATCCAGTCAAAGGAGTCAAGGGAGTCATATCCAGAAACTACAAAGAACTCAAACAAATTAGTAAGAAAAAATCAAACAATCCTACCAAAAATTGGGCTGAGGACATGAATATAAAATTCTCAAAAGAAGATATACAAATGGTCAACAAACATATGAAAAATAGTCAACATCACTAAAGATCAGGGAAATGCAAATCAAAACCAAAATGCATTACCACCTTCCTTCTGCAAGAATAGCCATAATAAAAGAAATAAAAATGTATAGATGTTGGGGTTTGTGTGGTGAAGAGGAAACGCTTCTACAATTCTAGTAGGAATGTAAACTAACATAACCATTATGGAAAAAAGTGTGGAAATTACTTAAATAACTGAAAGTAGAACTACAATTGGATCCAGCAGTCCCATTACTGGGTACTTACCCAGAGGAAAAGACATCATTATATGAAAAAGATACTTGCACATGCGTGTTTATAGTAGCCCAATTTGCAATTGCAAAAACATGGCATCAACACAAATGTCCATCAATCAACAAGTAGATAAAGACACTGTGGTATGTATTTGCATATAGGTAGATGTATTATGATGGAAAACATATACTACTCAGCTGTAAAAAGAAATAAACTAATGACATTGGCAGTGACCTGGATAACATTGGAAGCTATTATTCTAAGAGAAGTAACTGCAGAATGGAAAACCAAACATTGTATGTTCTCATTCGTAAGTGGAAACTAAGCTATGTGAATGCAAAGGCAAAAGAATAAGACAGAGGACTTTCAGGACTCAGGAGTAAAGGCTGGGAAGGCATGAGGAATAAAAGATCACAAATTGATTGCAGTGTATACTGCTCAAGGGAGGGTGCACCAAAATCTCATAAGTAGCCATTAAAGAACATGCTTATGTAACCAAACACCACCTGTTTCCCAATAACCTATGGAAATATAAAAATTTAATTTAAAATAACTTTAAATGATATCTAAGCTAAAGAAAATTACATATTCTTCAACCAAAACCACATACTCATGATTCTTTGTAAGATTTCTTAACCAAAAACACATTCTACTTACCTTATGTACTCTGTATATGTAATTTTTAAAAAATATCTGATACGTTAAATTACCTGTGTTTACAATATTAACTTTTAATAATCCTAATTTTTAGTTAAACACTTAGAAATCAATTTTAATTGTGATTCAAGTGAACATGACAAGTTAGAGGAAAAAGCTGTGAAGTTAATTCCTCGAAAGCCCAATGTCTCTCAACATGACCAAGAAGCAGGGCTGGATAAAGAATTGGGTCATATTGTGATTGGATTTTCTTTGTATCTGGTAACCCAGGCACTGCAAAAACACAATGTCCCCAAGCCTCACCATAAGGCTCAAAGCCAAAAACTTCACCCACATGCCTCTTAATTTTATACCAGAAATATCAAGGAAACACGGTTTATTACCTTACCAAAATATCTGTCAGAGAAAGTATAAACAGTTCTGAAAAACAGATGTGGGCAAAAAGCTTAAAATTCAAAATACATTTTATTTTACTAACAATTTTAAAATGGGTTTTTATTATTAAAGATTACCACGGTCATATAAATTTAAAAACATTTGGATTTATTTATCTAATGTGTCAGTATTTATTTATTTACAAGTGTATTTGGTATCATGTAGACATATGTAAACACAGACGTGCACAAATATGTACAACACTACAAATATAAATACAATGGTATAGCTTTAATTTTAAAATTTCAGCAGTGAGACAGGGCTCATTTTAGCCATGAAAGCTCAATATTTCAAAAGAACAGTTGTATTACATTTTATCTCTGTCTAAAGTTTGTCTATGCCAAGTAACCAAGCCTTTATCAGGTTTCAGAGAAAAGAGAAAAGCAAATTTATACATCATAAAACACAGAGAATTTAAACAATTTTTTTAAAAGGGTACTAAAAATGGGGGAAGGTGAAGCAAAGTGTCAGAAGAGAAAGTTCCACTGATTGTTCCTCCCACAAGACACCAAGTTAACGAATATCTACACAGAATAAACACCTTCATAAGAACCAAAAATCAGGTCAGCACTCATAGTATCTGTTTATAACTTCATATCACTGAAAGAAGCACTGATGAGATAGAAAAACAAAAGTCCTGAATTACTGATACTACACTTTCCCCAGCGTCCTAAATCAGTGGTATGGTGTGGAGAGTATCTCTGGGCACTGGGAAACGGAGAACAATAATTTTGAGGTGTTGAACTCAGTGCTGTCCTTTTAGAGCAGAAAGGAAAACCAGAACTAACTCAGCCAAGACCCTGCCTTGGAGGGAACACTGAAATAATCCCTAGCCAGAGGGGAATTACTGAACACAGTTATCTAAATTTGAGTGCCTGCAAACCTTACTACTACTCTGTCTTTCCAACTAAACTTAAGAGACAGTTTAGGTCACAAGAACTGCAACTATTAGGTTAATTCTAGTGCTGAACTAGGCTAAAGACAGTGGGCTGAGGGGGCATATGGCATACTCAGAAACTGGCTGAGAAAGACAAGGGAGTGCTGGCATTACTCCTCACCTAACTTCAGGCTAAATAGCTCATGACTCCAAAAAAGTCCCCTTTCTTCTTATTGAGGAGAGGAGAGAAAGGAAAGAGAGGAAGTTTGTTTTGCATCTAGCATACCAGGTCAGCCATAGCAGAACATGGCACTGGTTTGTGTTGTGAGGCCCCTATTTCAACCCCTACCATCCGATGACATTTCTAGACACACTATGGGCCAGAAGGAAACTTGCTGCCTTGAAGGAAAAGTCTCAGGCCTGGCAGCATCCACCACCTGCTGACTGAAGAGTCCTTGGTCCCTGAATAACCAACAGTCATACCCACATATTACACTAAGGATCTTGGATGAAGTTCAGAGACTTTCTGGCTTCAGGTGAAACACTGCACCTTACCAATTGTGGTGGCTTAGAGGCAAAACAACTTTCTGCTCGAGGAAAGCAAGGGAAACGTAAAGGGATTTTTGTCTTTCACTGTAGGTACCCACATGGCCACAGGAAGGTAGAGCATCAAGCAGGTGCCTGCAGAGACCCTGATTTTAGGATTTGACTGTTGGATGGTATCTCTAAACCTTCCCTGGGCCAGAGAGCTACCCACAGCCCTGAAAAGTGAGTACCAGGATAGACAGCATTCACCATAAACTGACTTAGGCAACATTGGGCCTTAAGGGATCATCACTTTCAGTCTGATAGTATTATTCCTCATGGTCTGGAGTGACAGTGGCCACAGAGTGAGGCTCCACTGTCTTTGGAAAGGAGAGAAAGAGTAGAAAGGCCTGCATTTAGTTGTTTGTGTGGCACTTCTAAACCATGACGGGCTTGAGAATAATTGCTTCCCTGAAAAGGACAAAATTTGTCTAACTTTGCCACCTGCCAATTGTAGAACCTCAAGGTCTGGAGCAAACATAGGGAGTAACCAGAGAGTGTTTACCACAGGCCTTGTGTGAGACCTAGCAGTGAGTTGGCTTCAATTCTGATTTAGCATTTATGGTGGTGGTGGCAAAAAATCTACTTGTGTCACTCCACTTTCAGCTTTAACTGCCTCACAATAAAAATAGAAAGAGACTGTATGTTTGTGAGCAAATGAGGGAGGCGAACAAGCATATTTGCCTGGTAATCCAGAGAGTTCTCCTGGATCCTGTCCAAGACCACCAAAATTGTTCTCTATGACAGTGCAAGCACCTGAGTGTCACTGGGCTTGGAGTGTCCCCTAAACGAGAAACAATTTGAATCACAACATTCAAGTTTTTTCTAATATCTAGAAAATCTTCTCAAGAAGGATGGCTAATAAGCCCAGATCATGAAGACTACAATAGATACCTAACTCTTCAATGGTGAGACACCAAAGAACATCTACTAGCATAAACAAAATGCTAGTAGGGAAATGTGACCTCACTAAATGAACTAAATAAGGCACCAGGGACTAATCCTGGAGAAACAGAGATATGTGAACTGTCAGATGGAGAACTCAAAATAGCTGTGTTAAGATGACTCAAAGAAATTAGAGATAACACAGAGAATAAATTCAAATTCTATCAGATATGTTTAACAAGAAGATTAAAATAATTTAAAAGAATTATGCAGAAATTCTTGAGCTAATAAATGCAAATGGTTTACTGGTAAATGCCTCAGAGTCTTTTAATAGCAGAATAGATCAAGTAGAAGAAAGAATTAGGAAGATTAAAGACAGGCTATCTGAAAACACACAGTCAAAGGAGACAAAAGAAAAAAAAAGCATGCCTACAGGATCTATAAAATAGCCCTAAAATGGCATATCTGAGCCTTTGGCTTGAAAGAGAAGGTGGAGAAAATGATAGAGGTAGGAAATTTATTCAAAGGGATAAGAACAGAGAACTTCCCAAATGTAGAGAAACAGATCTCTATCTAAGTGCAATAAGGCTATAGAACCCCAAAAGATTTGACCCAAAAAAGACTACCTCAGGTATTTAATAGTCCAGCTTGGAAAGGCCAGGGATAAAGAAATGATCTTTAAGGCAGCAGGAGAAAAATAACAAATAATATACAATAGAGTTCCAACACGTCTAGCAGAAAACTTTTAGTGAAAATCTTAGAGGCCAAGAGAGTGGCAAAATATATTTAAAATGAAAAAAAGTTACCCTAGAATACTATAACTGGTGAAAATATCCTTCAAACAAAAGGGAAACATAAAGACTTTTCTAGACAAACAAAATCTGAGAAGGTTTTGATACAAGATAATATAACAACTTTGAATAAATATGCCCACAACACTGGAACACCCACATATATAAAGGAAATATAATTAGAGGTAAAGATGATAGACCCCAGTACAATATTAATAGCTGGAGACTTTAACACTCTGCTTTCAGTTGTGGACAGATCTTTCAGACAGAAAATGAGAAACACCAGACTTAACCTACACTATACGCCAAATGGATCTAGTAGATACTTAAGGAGTATTTTATTCAAGATCTGCAGAATACACATTGTTTTTCCTCAGCATATGGATTATTCTCAAAAATAGACCATATGTTAAGCCACAAAATAAGTCTTAAAATATTCAAAAACTGAAATAATATCAAACATCTTCTCTGACCACATTGAAATAAAACTAGAAATCAATAACAAGAGAAAGTTTGGAAGTTAATGGAAATTAATTAATATGGGGAACTTAAACAAGGTGGTCCTAAATAATGAGAGGGCAAATGAAGAAATAGAAAATTGAAAATTTTCTTCAAACAAATGATAATAGAAACATAGCATATCTATGAGACACAAAAAAGCAGTACTAAAATGAAAGTTCATAAGTGATTATATCAAAAAAGAGGAAAACTTCAAATAAGCAATCTAACAATGCATGTTAAAGAACTAGAAAACAAGAGCAAACCAAACCCAAAACTCGTAGAAGAAAATAATAAAGATCAGAACAGAAACATATAAAATTGAAGTAAAAAAATACAAAAGATCAGTTAAACAAAAGTTGATATTTTTGAAAGTTAAACAAAATTGACACCTTCAGAAAGACTAACAAAGAGAGATGATTTAAATAAGTAAAATTAGAAATGCAAAAACAGACATTACAACTGATACTACAGAAATTTAAGGGATTATTATTGGCTACTATGAAGAGTATATGCCAGTAATTAGGAAAATCTAGAGGAAATGAACACATTCCTTGATACACACTACCTACCAAAATTAAACTAGGAAGAAATCTAAAACCTGAACAGACTAATAACAAGTAATGAAATTAGAACCATAATAAAATGTCTATCAAAAAGTAAAACCTGAGACTTTATGGCTTGTCTGCTGAATTATACTTAACATTCAAAGAAGAATACAGATCCTATGCAAAACTATTCTGAAATATAGTGGAAGACAGAATACTTGCGACCTTATTCTGCAAGGCCTACTTTAACCTGATTTCAAAACACAAAACAGGTCAAAACCATAGAAAAGCACTGATAAATATTGTTACAATTTCTCTGATAAATATTGCTGCAAAAATCCTCAACAAAATATTAGCAACCATAATTCAAAAACACTTTACAGAATTCATTCATCATGACCAAGTGTGATTTATCCTAGAGATGACTGGATGGCTCAACATGTGCAAATCAATCAATGTAATACATCATGTCAAAAAAATGAAAATTGTAAACCATATGATCATTTCAATTGATGCTGAAAAATCACGTGATAAAATTTAACATGTTTTTGTTTTGATAACTGAAAAAATTGGGTTAGAGGAAACATACCACAACATAATAAAAGTAACATATGCCAGACATGCAGCTAGTATGCAGATTGGGGAAAAATGAAAAGACTTTAGTCTAAGATCTGGAAAACAATAAGGATGCCCACTGTCACCACTATTACTCAGCACAGTTCTGGAAATCCTAACTACAGCAATCAGACCAGAGAAAGATATAAATCACATTTACATTAGGAATAAAGAAATCAAATTATCATGGTTTGCAGATGATAAAATTGGGCACTTGGAACATCTTAAAAATTTCACAAAAGATTATTAGAACTGATACATTTAGTAAAATTGCAGGATACAAAATCAACATTCAAAAATCTGTAGCGTTTCTATATGCCAACTCCAATAAATCTGAAAAAGCAATAAACATGTAATTTCACTTACAAAAGCCATACATAAAATTAAACACTTAGGAATTAACCAAAGAGGTGAAAGATCGCCATAATAAAAACTATAAAACATTGATAAAAGAAATTTAAAAGAACACCAAAAAGTTGGAAAAAGTTTCCATGTTTATGGATTAAGAGTATCAAAGCCACTATATTACTTTTAACAGAAATAGAAAAAGCAATTCTAAAAGTTATATAAAACCACCACAAATCCAGAACAGCCAAAGATACTCTACACAAAGAGAACAAAACTGGAGGAATTACATTATCTGATCTCAAATTAAATACAGAACTATAGTAGTCTAAATAGCATGATACTGCCATATAAATGGACACAGAGACCAAAGGAACATAAAAGAAAATCTGTACACAAATCCACATATTTTCAGTTAACTCATTTTGGACAAAGGTACCAAGAACCTACACTGGGCAAAAGACAGTCTCATCAATAGATGGTTCTAAGAAAACTGGAAATTAGACCACTATCCCTCTCCCCTATCTCAAAAATCAAATCAAACTAAATTATAAATTTAGATCTAAGACCTCAAACTATAAAGCTACAGTAAGACAACTTTATGGAAAAATCTCAAATGCAGTAGTCTGGACAAAAATTTTTTGGGCAATACCTCACGAGGACAGGCAACCAAAGCAAAGATGAACAAATGGGATCACATTAAGTTAAAAAGTTTCCGTGCAGCAATGAATATAATCAACAAAAAAGAGACAACAGCATGGGAGCAAATATTTGGTATATACCCATCTGACAGGGTTTTAAAAACCATAATATATAAGGATCTCAAACAACTCCTATAGGAAAACGTCTAATAATCCCATTAAAAAATGGACAAAAAAAATTGAATAGACATTTCTCAAAAGAAGACATACAAATGCAAACAGGAATATGAAAACGTACTCAACCTTATCAATCATCAGAGAAATGCAAATCAAAAGTGCAACTAGATATCGTCACATCAGGTAAAATGGCTTCCCCCCCCCCCCCCCCCCAAAATAACAAATGCTGGTGAGGATATGTAGAAAAGGGAATCCTCATACACTGTTGATGGGAATGTAAATTAGTACAAAGACTGTGAAGAACACAAAAAGATCCAGAACAGCCAAACATATTATACACAAAGAGAACGAAACTGGAGGAATTACATTACCTGATTTCAAATTAAATATAGAACTTTAGTAGGCAAAATAGCATGATATTGCCATATAAACAGACACAGAGACCAAGGGAATGTAACAGAAAATCTAGGCAAAAATTCAAACGTTTTCAATCAACTCATTTTGAAGGATCCTCACGAAACAAAAAGTTGAGCTACCATATGATCCAGTAATCCCATTGCTGGTATATAACCACCCCCCCCCCAAACACACACACACACACACATGCAAAACAAATTAATATATTGAGAGATACCTGCACTCCTATGTTTTTTCCAGTTGTGTTTACAATAGCTAAGATTTGGAAGCAATAAAAATGTCCATCAACAGATAAATGGATAAAGAAAATGTTGTATTTATAGGCAATAGAGTAGTAGTCAGCCATAAGAAATAATGAGGTCCAGTCATTTGTAACAACCTATATAGAACTGGAGGTTATTATGTCAAGTAAAATACGTCAGACACAGAAAGATGAACGTTGCATTTTCTTATGTATTTGTAAGATTTAACTATCAAAACAATTACACTCATAGCGATAGAAAGCAGAACGGTGAATACTAGAGGCAGGGATGGGTACTCGGTGGCAATGGGAAAGGTGAGGTTTGTTAATGGGTAAACAAAACTAAATAGAAAGAGTGAATAAGACCTATTATTTGATAGCACAATAGAGTGACCATAGTCAATAATAATTGTACATTTTAAAATAATTTAAAGTGTATATTAGATTTTTTGTAACTTGAAGCATAAATGCTGGAGGGCATGGATACCCCATCATGATGTGCTTATTTCACATTGTATACAATGTATCAAAACATATAATGTAACCCATCCATAAATATGTATGCCTACTGTGTATCAATAGAAGTTTAAAAACAATTTTAAAATAGCCTAAAGGAAAAAAATATTAAAAATATTTCAAGGTGATATAAAATTGTAGAAATTTACCAGAAAATTTTATTAGAAGATGAATTGTATTTAAATAGGTAATAAAATTATTTTCATTTTCCAACTCGGACACTTATCTGACAGCAAATTCTATTAACAAATTGGGTCAAAAAAGCAGTTGCAATTTTCAAAACCCAGTACTTGTGTATATAAAAACAGGAACAACTAAAAGGCAGAACATCTATATAGCCCAAAATAAAGGATTGAAATTTACATTAAATCCTAGATCCTCAAAAAGGGGAAAATATCATGAAACCTAACAACTCTTCCATAGTGCATCTATTAGGTTAGTGAAAAGTCATTGCAGTTTTGCCATTAGAAGTAACTAGAAGCAATGGCAAAAACCACAATGATCACTCTAAAACTGGTGGGAACTCAATTACAGTGACCCACTCTGTGTTCCGCCCAACCCCATAGAAAACTGTATTCCCAAGTGGCAAGTGTTCCTATAGCCTCCAAAAGCTTAAATATTGTTTTTCTAATTTAAACACTTAAATAAATGAGTAATCTCCTGCAGTAATAACCATTTACTGCAACAGATGTTAGTCACCTCCAAAACTGAAACTCTCACCAGTGATTTGCCACTTACTGCACACAAAAGATCAATTTTCCTCTCATAGTAAAAAGTAATTCTTGGTACCCCAAATGTCAAAGAGATCAGAGGGAAAGGGAGACGAAGGGAGGGGAGAAGGGGTAGGGGAGGGAAGTAACTTCAAAGGTTGTATTTGATACCTTTTTGCTGTGCTTCTCCAGAAGTCTCAGTCATTAAAGTCTATGGCAGATCTATTCACATAGTATCAAAGGTGGCAAAAAAGAGGGATGTGTAGAAATTGATGGAAGAAAAACTCTTATAAAAGAAAATTTGGTGAGATTCTAAGCTTTCCAGAATGTCATTTAAATTTTACGATTTTTCAGGAAATATTATGACAACAAGGAAGAAATCAAACCAGAAGGCTATATATATAACTGAAAAAGAGTTTTCCATTAAATAAATAAAATTCCCAGAGACCAAGATTTATAAGACAAAAGGTACAAATGCTTTTTTAAAAGTAGTCTAAATTTTAGTTTTTAATTAAAACAAATCATAATGCTGTAGTTATTTAAAATAATTATATCCAATTTCTAATTTTCATATTTTAGCAAAGACAAGCAATAAGTATTCCTATTTTTTGAAATTTGTTGATAGTCTTTAAAAACAAAGGCTCCTTTTCTAGTTCCTCACCAAAATCAATAAACCATAAACAATGTTACAACTTAAGCAAGAACAGATTAAATGTCTAAACAGAGGTGAAAAGTAGTTTTCAAAAGATACAGGACCACCCCAATGACAGCCAAAGAAAGAAAGGTTTTTTTCTGCAGAATATGGGGTACAACTCAGCTTTTATTCCACCACATTGTTTAGGGCCTCAGTTTCTAAGATTACCATCAACACAAAACTACTAATTATCACATGTATCCCACAGACAAAATTCAAAAGAAAATCATCAGTAAGACAAGAAATTGAAGGGAAAGAAATGAATAAAAAATGAGTGCTTCAAAAAGTCAAGTAAAATAAATATCAAACCAATATTTGTAAATGTAAAAGACTTAACTTTCCAAGGTACTGGTTCCCTGAGCATGAATTATACGTTAGTCACAGTTGAGAAAGCACAGAATCCTACTTATTAGCCTACAAGGTATGTAATATCCTGGTATGTAATTTGTTAATATCAAAGAGTATCCAAGGCAGACAGTTTCAGCATGAAAATAATTTATCATTGATGTAGATCAGATTTTACATTTAATTTTGTCAATACAATTTCTAAGACTTGCTCATGACACTCTTATGTGTCTTTTTGAAAAATTTGATTAGAAGAATCAGAGTCCAGGGGTGGAGCAAGATGGCCAAATAGGAACAGCTCCAGTATCCAACTCCCAGTGCCAACGACACAGAAGACAGGCTATTTCTGCATTTTCAACTGTGGAACTGGGTTCATCTCACTAGGGAGTGCGGGACAATCACTGCTGGTTAGCTCCTCCAGCCTGACCAGCTAGAGCTGAAGCAGGGCGAGGCATTACCTTACCTGGGAAGTGCAAGGGGGAAGGGAATCCCTTTTCCTAGCCAGGGGAATTGAGACACACAACACCTGGAAAACCAGGTACCTCCCACCCAAATACTGCGCTTTACCAAAGATCTTAGCAAACAGGCACAGCAGGAGATTATATTCCACACCTGGCCGGGAGGGTCCCATGCCCACGGAGCCTCCCTCATTGCTGGCACAGCAGTCTGCTAACCACAAGGCAGCAGCGAGGTTGGGGGAGGGGCACCTGCCATTGCTGAGGCTTAAGTAGGTAAACAAAGTGGCTGGAAAGCTCAAACTGGGTGAAGCTCACAGCAGCTCAAGGAGTCCTGCCTGTCTCTGTAGACTCCACTTCTGGGGACAGGGCATAGTAAACAACAGCAAAAAAAAGCAGCTGAAACTTCTGCAGATGCAAATGACTCTGTCTGACAGCTTTGAAGAGAGTAGTGGATCTCCCAACACAGAGGTTGAGATATGAGAACGGACAGAATGCCTGCTCAAGTGGGTCCCTGACCCCTGAGTGGCCTAACTGGGAGATATACTCCACTAGGGGCGGACCAAAACCCCACACCCCACACAGTGGAGTACACCCCTGAGAGGAAGCCTCCAAAGTAAGAATCAGACAGGTACACTTGCTGTTCAGCAATATTCTATCTTCTGCAGACTCTGCTGCTGATACCCAGGCAAACAGGGTCTGGTGTGGACCTCAAGCAATCTCCAACAGACCTACAGCTGAGGGTCCTGACTGTTAAAAGGAAAACTAAAAAACAGGAAGGACACCCACACCAAAACCCCATCAGTACGTCACCATCATCATCAAAGACCAGAGGCAGATAAAACCACAAAGATGGGGAAAAAGCAGGGCAGAAAAGCTGGAAATTCAAAAAATAAGAGTGCATCTCCCCCTGCAAAGGAACACAGCTCATCACCAGCAATGGATCAAAGCTGGACGGAGGATGACTTTGACGAGATGAGAGAAGAAGCCTCCAATACATCAAACTTCTCAGAGCTAAAGGAATTACGTACCCAGCACAAAGAAACTAAAAATCTTGAAACAAGAGTGGAAAAATTGATAACTAGAATAATTAATTCAGAGAAGGCCATAAATGAACTGACAGAGATGAAAATCATGACACAAGAAATACGTGACAAATGCACAAGCTTCAGTAAGCAACTCGATCAACTGGAAGAAAGAGTATCAGCAATTGAGATCAAATGAATGAATGAAGGGAGAAGAAATCTAAAAAAAAAAGAAAAATGAACAAAGCGGCAAAGTATGGGATTATGTAAAAAGACCAAATCTACATCTGATTAGGGTGCACAGAAAGTGAAATGGAACCAAGTTGGAAACCTCTACAGGATATCATCAGGAGAACTACCAACCTAGTGGGCAGGCCAACATTCAAGTCAGGAGAAATACAGAGAATGCCACAAAGATACTCTCGAGAAGAACAACTCAAGACACATAATTGCCAGATTCACCAAAGTTGAAATGAAGAGAAAATCTTAAGGAGCAGAGAGAGAGAAAGGTCGGGTTACCCATAAGGGGAAGTTCGCCAGACTAACAGCAGATCTCTGGCAGAGACTCTTCCTAAACGGAGGAAAAGAGACTGGGGGCCAATATTCAACAATCTTAAAGAAAAGAATTTTAAACCCAGAATTCCATATCCAGCCAAACTAAGTTTCATAAGTGAAGGAGAAATAAAATCCTTTACAGATAAGCAAATTCTTAGAGATTTTGTCACCACCAGGCCTGCCTCACAAGAGACCCTGAAGGAATCACTAAACATGGAAAGGAACAACCAGTACCAGCCATTGCAAAAACATGCCAAAATGTAAAGACCATTGGGGCTAGGAAGAAACTGCATCAACTAACGAGCAAAATAACCAGTTAATATCATACTGGCAGGATCAAGTTCACACATAACAATCTTAACCTTAAATGTAAATGGACTAAATGCTCCAATTAAGACACAGACTGGCAAACTGGACACCGAGTCACGACCCATCAGTTTGCTGTATTCAGGAGACCCATCTCACATGCGGAGACATACATAGGCTCAAAATAAAGGGATGGAGAAAGATCTACCAAGCAAATGGAGAACAAAAAAAAAGCAGGGGTTGTAATGCTAGTCTTTGAAAAAAGAGTGGAAGAATTGATAATTAGAATAATTATGGGAGAAAAGGCCATAAAAAAACTGAGAGAGATGTTATGGGGGGTTGCAATACTAGTCTCTGATAAAACAGACTTTAAACCATCAAAGATCAAAAGAGACAAAGAAGGTCATTACATAATGGTAAAAGGATCAATTCAACAGGAAGAGCTAACTATCCTAAATATATATACACCCGACACAGGAGCACCCAGATTCATAAAGCAAGTCCTGAGAGACTTACAAAGAGACTTAGACTCCCATACAATAATAATGGGAGAATTCAACACTCCACTGTCAACATTAGACAGATCAACAAGACAGAAAGTTAACAAGGATATCCAGGAATTGAACTCAGCTCTGCACCAAGCAGACCTAATAGACATCTATAGAACTCCCAACCCCAAATCAACAGAATATATATTCTTCTCAGCACCACATCGCACTTATTCCAAAATTGACCACATAATTGGAAGTAAAGCACTCCTCAGCAAATGTACAAGAACAGAAATTGTAACAAACTGTCTCCCAGACCACAGTGCAATCAAACTAGAACTCAGGATTAAGAAAATCTATCAAAACCACTCAACTACATGGAAACTGAACAACCTCCTCCTGAATGACTACTGGGTACATAACAAAATGAAGGCAGAAATAAAGATGTTCTTTGAAATCAATGAGAACAAAGATACAACATACCAGAATCTCTGGGACACATTTAAAAGCAGTGTGTAGAGAGGGGAAATTTATAGCACTAAATGCTTACAAGAGAAAGAAGGAAAGATCTAAAATTGACACCCTAACATCACAATTAAAAGAACTAGAGAAGCAAGAACAAGCACATTCAAAGCTAGCAGAAGTCAGAAATAACTAAGATCAGAGCAGAACTGGAAAGGAGATAAGTTACAAAAAACCCTCAAAAAATCAATGAATCCAGGTTGGTTTGAAAAAGATCAACAAAGTGACAGACCATTAGCAAGACCTAATAAAAAACAAAGAGAAGAATCAAATAGACGCAATAAAAATGATAAAGGGGGATATCACCACTGACACTACAAATACAAACTACCATCAGAGGGAATACTATAAACACCTCTACGCAAATAAACTGAAAATCGAGAAGAAATGGATATTTTCCTGGACATTACACTCTTCAAGACTAAACAGGGAAGAAGTTGAATCCCTGAATAGACCAGAGCAGGCTCTGAAATTGAGGCAATAATTAATAGCCTACCAACCAAAAAAGTCCAGGACCAGATGGATTCACAGCCAAATTCTACCAGAGGTACAAGGAGGAGCTGGTACCATTCCTTCTGAAACTATTCAATCAATAGAAAAGAGGAATCCTCCTAACTCATTTGGGTAACATCATCGTGATCCACCATGATCAAAGTGGGCTTCATCCCTGGGATGCAGGCTGGTTCAACATTCACCAAATCAATAAACATAATCCAGCATATAAACAGAACCAAAGACAAGAACCACATGATTATCTCAATAGATGCGAAAAGGCTTTTGACAAATTCAACAGCCCTTCATACTTTAAAAACACTCAATAAATTCGGTATTGATGGAACATACCTCAAAATCATAAGAGCTATTTATGACAAATCCACAGCCAATATCATACTGAATGGGCAAAAACTGGAAAAATTCCTTTGAAAACTGGCACAACACAGGGATGCCCTCTCTCACCACTCCTATTCAACATAGTGTTGGAAGTTCTGGCTAGGGGTAATCAGGCAAGAGAAAGAAATGAAGTGTATTCAGTTAGGAAAAGAAGAAATCAAATTGTCCCTGTTTGTAGATGACATGATTGTGTATTTAGAAAACCCGATTGTCTCAGCCCAAAATCTCCTTAAGCTGATAAGCAACTTCAGCAAAGTCTCAGGATACAAAATCAATGTGCAAAATCACAAGCATTCTTATGCACCAGTAACAGACAAGCAGAGAGCGAAATCATGAATGAACCATTCACAATTGCTTCAAAGAGATAAAATACCTAGGAATCCAACTTACAAAGGGATGTAAGGAAGGATTCTCTTCAAGGAGACTACAAACCCCTGCTCAGTGGGAAATAAAGAGGACACAAACAAATGGAAGAACATACCATGCTCATGGATAGGAAGAATCAATATCGTGAAAATGGCCATAATGCCAAGGTAATTTATAGATTCAATGCCATCCCCATCAAGCTACCAATGAGTTTTTCACAGAATCGGAAAAAACTGCTTTACAAAATTCATATGGAACCAAAAGAGCCCACATCTCCAAGACAATCCTAAGTCAAAGAACAAAGCTGGAGGCATCCATGGCTACCTGACTTCAAACTATACTACAGTACAGTAACCAAAACAGCATGGTACTGGTACCAAAACAGAATATAGATTAGCGGAACGAACAGAGTCCTCGAAATAATACCACACATCTACAGCCTCCGATCTTTGTGATAAACCTGAGAGAGAAACAAGAAATGGGGAAAGGATTCCCTATTTAATAAATGGTGCTGGGAGAAATTGGCTAGCCATAAGTAGAGAAGCTGAAAGTGGATCCTTTCCTTACTCATATACGAAAATTAATTCAAAATGGATTAGAGACCTAAATCAGTAGACCTAATACCACAAAACCTAGAGAGAAAACCTAGGTGAAAAGTACTAATTCCAGGGACATAGAGGCATGACAAAGACTTCATGTCCTAAAACACTTACCAAAAACAACGGCAAGCCAAAACTGACAAATGGGATCTCATTAAACTAAAGAGCTTCTGCACAGCAAAAGAAACTACCATCAGAGTGAACAGCAACCTACAGAATGGGAGAGAAAATTTTTGCAATCTACTCACAGGGGCTATATCCAGAACCTCCAAAGATCTCAGAAACAAATTTACAAGAAAAAAAAACAAACAGCCGCATCAAAAAGTGGGCAAAAGGATATGAACAGACATTTCTCAAAGAAGACATTCATACACAGCCAACAGACACATGAAAAAAATGCTCATCATCACTGGCCATCAGAGAAATGTAATCAAAACACAATGAGATACCATCTCACTTTGAGTTCTGAAATGGCAATCATTAAAGTCCAGGAAACAACAGGTGCTGGAGAGGATGTGGAGAAATAGAACACTTTTACACTGTTGGTGGGATTGTAAACTAGTTCAACCATCATGGAAAACAGTGGCGATTCCTCAGGATCCTGAACTAGAAGTACCGTGTGACCCAGCCATTACATTACTGTTATATACCCAAGGATTATAAATCATGCTGCTATAAAGACACATGCACCGCATTATGTTTTATTGCAGCAGTATTCACAATATGGGCGGGATAAACCTAATGCCCATCAGTGATGTAGACTGGATTAAGAAAATGGAACACATATACACCATGGAATACTATGCAGCCATAAAAGCATGAGTTTGTGTCCTTTGTAGGGACATGGTCGCTGGAAACCATCATTCTTGAGCTATTGCAAGAACAGAAACCAAACACTGCGTTCTCACTCATAGATGGGAATTGACAATGAGACTTGGACTCAGGAAGGGAAACATCACCTGGGCCTATCATGAGGAGCAGGGAGGGGCAGGGGGGAGGAGTGCATTGGGGTTATACATGATGTAAATGACGAGTTGATGGAGTGCTGGCGAGTTGATAGATTCCGCAGCACAGCAACATAGCACAAGTATATATGTAACAACCTGCACGTTATGCATGTACCCTAGAACTTAAAGTATAATAATAAAATAATAATTAAAAAAAAAAAGAAAACTGCTGGCTTTATTTCTGTAGTCACAGAGTATACTAAAGGCAAGATTTTCCTAGTTCCTGGCTCCCACATAAATATTATTTATTCAGTAGCCACTTAGGATATTTTTACTAATGGGAGCTGAGATTTTCTAGATCCCTGAATTAACTGCCAATTTTGATTTATCTTAGGAACACACTCACTGAAGTGTTTTTTTCACTCAGCTTGAATCCTAAATTTTGTTCCCTTATGATCTTATTAAAGTGATGAATATGTTTGTACAATGAAGACAATTTTCTTTTGCTTTTTTAGGCTGAACTTTCAGCATGGGAGTTATACAGTGACACAAAAAATTCAAGTCTATACTTGTACTATAATAAAGAGTTCTGCAAAGAAGGAGACTCTAAACTTATAACCCCAAGGGAAAAATACAAGATACTAAGGACTGGCTCTTTCTTTCCTCACTGTTTTTTCATTTTTTCCCAACTTTGGGAATTAAAATCTCTTTGCTTAAATGCTGAATTCGTAAATTAAAACACAGTCTTGGGTTTTGTTAAAGGCAAAGCAGTAATATTCTATGTATTTTTGGGAGTTATACAGTATAATAACTTGAAGCCATGGTTGGATGTGACTGAACCTATATAAATACTAATCTTAATGACTGACTTATAGAAAATGTTCAATATTCTACACACAAAAAAATCAAAGTGAACTAGTTCGCTTTTGTTTTATAGTATAAGTGAAAATAACCTGCATGGCAAACTACTTTATTAACTGAGCAGAAGTTGTGAACGAAAGATGTATTCAACAGTTGTATGACTGAGGGACATTTCAATTTGAACTCCCCAGTGGCAAAAGAAGTGTATAAACTAATGCTAGTATATACTGTACTAAAGTTCCAAGTTACATAACATTTTCAAATCTAATTTTAAAAATGGAAGATTTTCTTTTTATTTTTTATTTTTTTTCACTGCAAAGGATAATAACACTAAATATTCCCAATGGGTCCAAGTCAATTATTTATTTAGTACATTGATATGCTTAACTATTAGCATTTCTGGGAAGCTGAATTTGTGATATCCTTATTTTGAAAAACATGGTTTATGAAATTTTATAATAAAATTATTAATAAAGATATTCATAAACATTAAAGGTGAATATTTGTTGTGGTTTTAAATGTGGAAGAAAAACCCTTGAAAATTAATAGATTGACACATATATTATGTGATCAAAATTAATGTAGGGAAACACAAAATATTTCCTGTGTTTGCTATTAAAAGACCAAGAACAACGCCTAGATTGATCCCTTAAGTAAATTTTGAACTGTGCAATACAGTTCAGTGTGTTTTTGGAAAACAATATCAGAGCTGGAGAAAATGCCTAAGAACCAACACTTAAGCCATAAATACTACTGTTGTATCTCAGCACAGCTAACTGGGACATTTAGCAAAGGCACACACATATAATACAATCCTACAATTTTGCTTCAACAGAATAATAAAGTAAAATGGCAATATACACAGTATTACTTTGCTTAATAGTTTCCTTAAAATATTTGATTTAAGTGCTTATTTTTCTTAGGCCAATTAATTAATTAATTAATCAGAGCTCTTTTTAATAGACATTGCACACATAATACATAGCCATACAGATAACCAGAAGATGATTCAGTATTTGTAATATTTACATTTGCTAATTTCTTAATTGGATTATTGGCCTCCAGATGAGTCCCTTTAAGGACAGAGCTAAGAAAACAATTTTCAGGGCCTAAAAAACAAGCATAATTGGAAGACAAAGATAGATTTTAAGAGGTACTTATTCACCTTTATTCCAGGGGCTCCAAAAGGAGAACAGATATTTTTCCTAAAATGGAATTTGTGGCAGCTTTTCTGTTTTCCCAAGGAGCCCTGGGCTACCAGAAGTAATTCTAGGGTCTTTTACACATACACCAAGAGTAGTAAGACAGAATAGAGGAAAGTAATATTGACTGAGTAAAACACCTTTTTGAGGAAAACGAAGTTTAGGAAGAGAAAAACATAAAGGCCTTTTGAATATACTCCAAATCTGGATGTCCATTTTAATTAAACTGAACCATCTTTTTTATTTTTTACTATAATACTTTAAGTTCTCAGGTACATGTGCAGAATGTGCAGGTTTGTTACATAGGTATACACATGCCATGGTGGTTTGCATGAAAAAAGAAAAGAAAAAAAGCATCCAAAGAACAGCAACTTCAAATATTGAAGAAGTATCAGTCCACACAGATGAGAAAGAACTAATATGTGAACTATGATAACTCAAAAAGCCAAAATGTCTTCTTATCTCCAAATGACTGTAGTAGTCTGCCAGTAGTGGTTCTTAGGTAAGCTGAAATGGCTGAATAACAGACAGAGAATTCAGAATAAAAATTTTAAAAAAGGGCCGGGTGCGGTGGCTCAAACCTGTAATCCCAGCACTTTGGGAGGCTGCGACAGGCGGATCACAAGGTCAGGAGATGGAGACCATCCTGGCTAACACGGTGAAACCCCATCTCTACTAAAAAATACAAAAAACTAGCCGGGCGAGGTGGCAGGCACCTATAGTCCTGGCTACTCAGGAGGCTGAGACAGGAGAATGGCATGAACCTGAAAGGCGGAGCTTGCAGTGAGCTGAGACCCGGCCACAGCACTCCAGCCTGCGTGACAGCGAGACTCCGTCTCTAAAAAAATCGTTGCAATTTAGGAGAAAGTCAATACCTAATCTAAGCAATGGAAGGAATACAATAAAAGGACACAGAAAACTGAAAGAAAAAATGACTATTAAAATAACACTAATCTTAAAAAGCTGAAAGTCAAATTTCAAGAATATCATAATAGAATTTCAAGTTTCACTACAGAAAATATTGATGTGAGAAAAGAATCTCAGAGCTCAAAGTCCAGTTCTCTAAAATAAGGCAGTAACAAAAAAATAGAAAATGAAAAAGAATGAGCAAAATCACCAAGAAATATGAAATTAAGGAAAAGCATCAAATTTATAGATCATTTGCTTACTTGAAAAAAAAAAGGGGGAGATAAAGCAAGCATCTTGCAGAACATATGTAAGGATGTCATCCATTTAAATTTCTCTAATCTCACTTAAGAGTCCAACATTCAAATACAGGAAATGCAGAAAACAATTTCAAGACAGTATAAAAGATGAGCATCTGCAAGATATGTCTACATCAGATTCTCCTGGGTTGAAATCAAAGAAAAAAAATAAGGCAAGTGACTTATCTGTCAGCAGGAACCTTATAAACCAGAAGAGAATTGGGACATATATTTTGCATTCTTTAAAAAAGGAAACTCCAACCAAGAATTTAATATGCATCTAAACTAAGCTAATGAGTGAAAGAGAAAAAAGATTGTTTTTAGAAAAGCAAATGCTAAGAAAATTTGTTAAAAGACCTGCCTTACAAGAAATCCTTAAAGAAGTGCTAAGTATGAATAACAACATATGTACGTACACAACACTATTAAGCCTAAAAAGCAACAACTATACAATAAACACTGCATATTAAGTAGCAACATGGTGCAAAAACAAATCTTCATGTGTCATTATTAACTCTGAATGTAAATGGACCAAATGCCCAATTAAAACGTGAAAGTGATAACTTGGATATAGAAACAAGATCCAACTCTCTGCTGTCTTCAAGAGATTCAACTCAAGTGCATTAGCACCCAAACAATTAAAATACATAGAAACAGAAAAATCTTTCAAGCAAATGAAAAGGAGAGAAAAATTGGGGTTGTTTCTCTAATTTCAGACAAAAGTGATGTTAAACAATTATAAAAAAAAAAAGCATTATATAATGGTAAAGAGTTCATTCAAGAACATCTAACTATTTTAAATGTACATGCACACAATACTGGAGAACAGGGATTCCTAAAACAAGTTATTGTAGACCTATGAAGAAATTAGATAACCATACAATAATAATAAGGAGACTTCAACACACCACTGGCTGCATTAGACCAGCTATTAAGGCAGAAACCTAATAAAGATATTCAAGACCATAACTCAATGCTTGACCAAAAGCCCTGACTGATACATACATAACTCCCAACAAAAAACAACAGAATATACATTTTTTTTTTCTTTTGAACATGACAGATAGTCTAAAACAAACCAAAAAATTCGCTGTAAAACAAATCTCAGCAAATTAGACAACACCAACAAAATTATACCAACGAGACTCTGGAACCACAGCAGCAACAACAACAACAACAAAAACAACAACCAAACAAACAAAAAACAAGGAAGAGATCAATACTAAGAATATCATGGAAAACCATACAATTACATGAAAATAAACAACTGGTTCCTGAAGGACCTTTAAGTAAATAAGGCAGAAATCAAAATGTATTAACCACTGATGAAAAGAAAGGTACAATATAATAAAACCTGTGAGACATTGCTAAAATAGTGTTGAAAGGAGTTTAGAGTGTTAAATGCCCACATCAAAAGGTGAGAATGACTCCAAATTAACAACATAGCACCATATCTAGGGGAACTAGAAAAAAAAAAAGCAAGTCAACCACAAAGCTAGCAGAAATGAAGAAATAACCGTTATAACTGGAGCTGATATGAACATAATTCAGATGTGAAGCACCATACAAAAGATGAACCAATTCATGGGCTTGCTGTTTGAAAGAATAAATAAGATTGACAGTCACTAACTAAATTAACATAGAAAAAAATCAAAATAAACATAATAAGAAATGACATTACCACTGACCAGAGAAGAAAACAAAGAATCCCTCAGAGAGTGTTATAAAAATGAATAAATGTCTGGGAACCAGCAGATTTACAACTTTAAACCAGAAAGAAATGATAATCCTGAATAACGTGAAAATTAGTTACAAAAACTGAACCAATAATAAAGCTTATGAGCCAAAAGAAACGCAGCACCAACTGAATTTTACCAGATGTATATAAGAAAGAAGTTGATGCCATTCCACTAAAACTTTTCCAGACAACAACAACAACATGAAGAGAAGGGACTCCTCCCCAGCTGTTTCTACGAGGCCGGGAGCATTTCGATAATAAAATTCTGTTACAGCAACAGTAAAATAAGAAAATTTCAGGCTATCATTATGATCAAGATAGATGCAAATTTTTCAACAAAATATTAGCAAAGTAAATCCAGTTATTATGTGAAAAGATTAATCCACCAATATCAAATAGGCTCAATCTCTGTAATGAAAGGTAGGTACAACACATACAAATCAATCAATGTGATTCATCTCATAATCACAACTAAAAGCAAAACTCAACCAATTATCTAAATGTTGGGAGGAAGCCCCCCAAAATCTGGCCATAAACTGGCCCCCAAATTGGCCATAAATAAAACCTCTGCAGCACTGTAACATGTCCATAATGGCCCTAATGCCCAAGCTGGATGGTTGTGAGCTTATGAGAATGAGGGCAAGGAACACTTGGCCTGCTGAGAGAAGAAAATCGCTTAAAGGCTTTCTTAAGCCACAAACATAAGCATGAGTGATCTGTGTCTTAAAGGCGTGTTCCTACTGCAATTAATTCAGCCCATTCCTTTGTTTACCATAATGGATACTTTTAGTTAATTTCATAACTACAGAAACAATGCTAATGACTAGTTTGCTGTTAATAAACATGTGGGTAAATGTCTGTTCAGGGCTCTCAGCTAGAAAGGCTGTGACACCCTTGATTTCCCAATTCACACCTCTGTATTTCTGTGTGTGTGTCTTTAATTCCTCCAGTGCCACTGGGTTAGACTGAGCTGGCCTCAGCAAGTGACACCCAATGTGGGGCTCAAATCCAGGCCCAAGGGTCACTACAGTGACAGCTGGAATGGAAAACTGGCTGAAGGACAGCCGAGTGCTCTTAAAGCAATCCCTGTCGTGAGTAAGAAGGGGAGCTTGGAAGAAGCATGAGTTTAACAATGGGGAAAGTTTGGGGTCTGGTTCATTTCACGTTACAACTTTTTCACACTAATGAGAAGGAAGGAGAGTATAGCGAAGTAACCGAAGAGGTTACAGAGCAATTTATTTGCCAGCTAAAGCTAAAGCAGCAAAGGAAGGAGAGGTTCGTTCCTGCCCTTCTGCATATCCCCTCATTATTATTTTGAAGAAAATAATGCCCCAGATCTTTATTTTCCTGAGGACACTGAGTAAAAGTAGTTGCCCTTGTGAATGTCTGAGCAGCACCTCAAGTGACCACTATTAGTTCTATTCAGGCAGGAATTCAGCAAGCTAGACAAGAGGGTGCTTTAGAGGCTTGGCAGTTCTCTGTTAGAATACACCCTGAAAATCAACAGGAAAATATTACAGCTACATTTGAGCGTTTTCCCTTTAAATTACTCAAAGAGTTAAAACAAGCAATAAGTCAGTATGGACCAGCTTCTCCTTTTATAATGGGACTATTAAAGAACGTTACTGTTTCCAGTCAGATGATTCCTACAGACTGGGACACTCTTACTGAGCTTGTGTAACTCCTGCTCAGTTCTTACAATTTAAAACTTGGTTGGCAGATGAAGCTTCCATTCAGGCTGCTCGCAATGCCCAGGCCCAACCTCAAATTAATATAACTGCAGACCAACTTTTGGGGGTTGGCGCCTGGGCTGGTTTAGATGTGCAACTGGTCATGCAGGATGAAGTCATAGAACAGCTTAGAGGAGTGTGCATTAGAGCTTGGGAAAATATAACTTCAGGTGGGGAACAATACCCTTCCTTTAGTGCTATAAAATAGGGACCAAGGTAACCATATGTCGATTTTATAGCTCAGTTACAGGAATTGCTTAAAAAGATGATTGCATATTTGGCTGGTCAGGATGTACAGTTGCAGTTATGAGACTTCAACAATTGTAATCCTGATTGCCAAGCTGCTCTGCTACCTATCAGAGGGAAAGCACATTTACTTGATTATATCAAGGCCTGTGATTGTATCAGAGGTAATCTGCATAAAGTTACCTTGTTGGCATAGGCAATGGCAGTACTGAGAGTGGATAAAGGAAATATTCCATTTCCTGGAGCTTGTTTTAACTGTGGGAAGCATGGCCATATTAAAAAAGAATGTAGAAAAAATGAGTGAGTCAGGCTACTAGATAGGGGAAAAAAGAAAACTGTTGAGCCTGAAATATTTCCAAAACATAAAAATGGAAAACACTGCACTAGTCAGTGTCACTCTAAGTTTGATAAAGAACGGAACCCGATTTTGTGAAAGGCCATGAGGGGTCCATCTCCCACCCCATTCTAAACAAGGGCATTTCCAGCTCAGGCCATTTCCTCAACCTTGTACAATGTCTGTCCCCCACTGCAGTTGGTAGTGTCACTGTAGATTTATGCTGCACAAAAGTTATGAGTCTTCTGCCTGGGGAAGCCCCTCAAAATGTCCCAACAGAAGTCTGTGGACTTTGCCAGCAGAGACAATAGGATTACTTTTAGAAAGGTCTAGTGTAAGTTTAAAAGGTGTACAAATACATACAGGAGTCATTGATTCAGATTACAATGGGTAAATTCAAATTGTTATATCTACTTCTGTATCTTGGGAAGCAGAGCCAGGAGAGGGCATAGCACAGCTCCTGATTGTGTCATATGTGGGAATGGGAAAAAGTGAAATTAAATGAACAGGACGATATGGAAGCACAAATAGCAAGGCAAAGCAGCTTATTGAGTAAATCAAATTACTGATAAACATCCTACTTGTGAAATAACTATTCAAGGAAAGAAATTTAAAGGTTTGGTAGATAGAGAAGTGGACATTTCAATCATTTCTCTACAGCACTTGTTGTCCACATGGCCAATTCAACCCACTCAATTTAACATAGTTGGAGTTGGTAAAGCTGCTGAAGTATATCAAAGTACTTATATTTTGCATTGTGAGGGGCCTGATGGACAACCTATGACTATTCAACCAGTTATAACTTCTGTATACATTTACAGGGAAGAGATTTATTAGAACAGTGGGGAGCACAAGTTCTAATTCCAGAACAATTATATAGCCTTCAAAGTCAATATACAATGCAGGAAATGGGGTATGTCCCTTGTATGGGACTGGAAAAATATTTGCAACCTTTGAAAGAACCACTTCAGCAGAAAAATAAAGTTCCCATCAAAGATTAGAAAATAATTTTTGATGGAGGCTATTGTTAAGCCTCCAGAACCCATACCTTTTAAAATGGTTAACAGATAAGCCAATTTGGATTGAGCAATGGCCTCTCAGTAAAGAAAAACTGGAGGCTTTAGAGAAATTAGTTGCCGAACTGTTAGAAAATGGGCACATAGCTCCAACATTTTCTCCTTGGAATTCTCCAGTTTTCATAATTAAGAAAAAATCAGGAAAATGGAGAATGTTAACTGATTTAAGAGCCATCAATTCAGTTATACAACCTATGGGAGCATTACAGCCAGGATTGCCTTCTCCCGCTATAATTTCAAAAAATTGGCCTTTAATAGATTTAAAAAACTGTTTCTTTACTATCCCTTTAGCTGAGCAAGACTGTGAATGGTTTGTATTTACAATTCCTGCAATAAACAACCCGCACCCTGCTAGGCATTACAATTGGAAAGTGTTGCCACAGGGCATGTTAAACAGTCTGACTATTTGCCAGACATATGTGGGGCAAGCAATTGAACCTATTCGTAAAAAATTTTCACAGTGTTATATTATTCAGTATACGGATGATATATTTTGTGCTGCCCTACTTGAGAAATATTACTCCAATGTTCTGATCACTTGCAAAATTATATCTCTCACACTGGTTTAATTATAGCTCCTGACAAAATTCAGAGTACTACTTCTTACTCCTACTTGGGAAACTTAGTAAATGACACTACCATTGTGCAACAGAAGGTAACTATATGTAGGGATAAATTTAAAACATTAAATGAGTTTCAAATTTACTAGGGGATATTAACTGGATACGACCTGCTCCAAGCATTCCTACCTATGCCACGAGTAATCTGTTTTCTATCTTTAGAGGAAATCCTAGTCTCACTAGCCCTCAGCAATTAACAAAAGAGGCTGAGGCAGAGTTAGAACTGATTGAACACCTAGTCCATAAAACTCAGATAAATAGACTAGATCCAGAGAAGATTCTAGATTTGCTAATTTTTTCAACTCAGCATTCACCTACTGGTGTTATTGTCCAAGAACAGGACTTAGTAGACTCACTTTTTCTTCCACATAGTAATTTATGGACTCTCACTCCTTATTTAGATCAAATCACTACTGTGATAGGGATTGGGGGAACTCAGATTGTTAAATTACATGAATATAATCCTGGAAAATTATTGTCCCTCTCATAAAGGCACAAATACAGGAAGCTTTTATAAATAGTCTTACTTGGCAAACGCATTTAGCTGACTTTCTGAGTATTCTTGATAATCATTTTCTTAAAATGAAACTATTTCAGTTTTTGAAATTAACTAGTTGGGGCCGGGCGCGGTGGCTCAAGCCTGTAATCCCAGCACTTTGGGAGGCCGAGACGGGTGGATCACGAGGTCAGAAGATCGAGACCATCCTGGCTAACACACTGAAACCCCGTCTCTACTAAAAAATACAAAAAACTAGCCGGGCGAGGTGGCGGGCGCCTGTAGTCCCAGCTACTCGGGAGGCTGAGGCAGGAGAATGGCGTAAACCCGGGAGGCAGAGCTTGCAGTAAGCCGAGATCGCGCCACTGCACTCCAGCCTGGGTGACAGAGCGAGATGCCCTCAAATAAGAAGCTTTACCAAAAAAAAGAAATTAACTAGTTGGATTCTCCCTAAAATAACTAAATTTAAACCAATTGAAGGTGCTGAGAATGTTTTTACAAATGTGTCTTGTAATGGTAAAGCTTCTTATTTTGGTTCAAAAAGTAAAGTTTTTCAGACACCCTATACTTCAGTTGAAAAAGAGGAGCTTATAGCTGTAATTGAGGTTTTGACTGCTTTTGATATGCCTATTAATGTGATTTCTGATTCTTCATACGTGGTTCATTCCACACAGTTCATTGAAAATGCTCAGTTATGATTTCATACAGAAGAACAACTGATGACAAAAACAAAAAAGGAGGATAAATAGGGATTACAGGACAATCCATACCATACACAATTGAATCTAGCATCATTTGGTGAAAAGATCCAATAACAAAAGGTTGGGAAATAAGTAAAATAATAACTTGAGGTAGAGGTTACACTTGTACTTCTCTAGGCAAAAATCAACAACCAATTTGGATACCATCAAGACACCTGAAACCTTATCATGAGCCAAATGTCAAGGAAGAGACTCTGGAAGGATCCCGAGGACCCCCTGTTTGCAGCCATGTTGAGGCTGACGCTGAGGAGGACCCCAACTGTCACGAGCAACACCCATGGAACACAGCCACCCACCTGGAGACAGATCAAGAAGCTGTCACAGATGGCAGAAGAAACCCTGAGGAAAGCAGGACAATAAGTCACAATGAATAATTTAATGGTAGCTATGAGAGCAGTTATCACCACTGCCATGTGTATTCCTTTGAGAAGGGCTGGTAATAATACCTGGATGCAATCACTCTATGACATAGTTGCACATGCTTTCTGATCTCAGTATTTATCATAATAAATCTGTTCCTATAATTGAGGAATACCGCCCTTTAAAACCTATTTTGTAAACAGGATTGGACCCAGTTAGAAAAAAATGAATGTACTTGTTTAGGAAGACTGCTTTGCAGAACAGGCAGAGTTGCTGTACAATGATTCCTATGGAATCATTATTAATTGGTCTCCTAAGGGGATTTTTAGCTTGAATTGCACCTCTCAGTCTGTGTGCCACAGTCACACTATGTTCAGATGATCTGAACAAAACAGTCAGATGGTAGAAATGATAAGAAGTACGACAAAAGTTCCTATTATCTGGAACCATGGTGGTATAGTGGCACCTCAACCTCAAGTGATATGGCCTGCTCTAGGAGCTAAACATAAGGATTTATGGAAACTAATAACTGCTCTTAAAAAGATCAAAGTTTGGGAAAGAATAAAAAAGCATCTAGGAGGACACTCTACAAGCTTGTCTTTGGATATAGCAAAATTAAAATACATATATTTAAAGCATCCCAGGCACACCTGACCTTAATGCCAGGAACTGAAGTGCTTATAGGAGCTGCAGACAAATTAGCAGTTAGTAACCCATTAAAATGAATAAAAACACTTGGAAACTCTGTGATTTCAATGATGATTGTGCTCTTAATCTATGTTGTCTTTGTATAGTCTGCAGATGCGGATCCTGAGCCCTGTGAGAGGTAGCTCACCCTGACAAAGCTGCCCTTGCTTTTATCTCTTTTCAATTCAAAGAAAGGAGACATGTTGGGAGCAAGCTCCCCAAAATCTGGCCATATACTGGCCCCAAAACTGGCCATAAATAAAATCTCTCCAGCACTGTAACATGTCCATAACGGTCCTATCGCCCAAGCTGGAAGGTTGTGGGTTTATGGGAATGAGGGCAAGGCACACCTGGCCTGCCCAGGATGGAAAATCGCTTAAAGGCATTCTTAAGCCACAAACAAAAGAATGAGCGATCTGTGTCTTAATGGTGTGTTCCTGCTGCAATTAATTCAACCCATCCCTTTGTTTCCCATAATGGAGACTTTTAGTTAATTTCGTATCTATAGAAACAATGCTAATGACTGGTTTGCTGTTAATAAATACATGGATAAATCTCTGTTGGGGCTCTCAGCTTGGAAGGCTGTGACACCCCTGATTTCCCACTTCACACCTCTATATCTCTGTGTGTGTGTCTTTAATTCCTCTAGTGACACTGTGTTAGGGTCTACCCGACCGAGCTGGTCTTGGTCTTGGCATCTAAAGGGATTTAAAAAAGGCTTATGATAAATTTTAATGTCCCTTCATGTTAATGATCCTAAGAAAAAAATCTAGGTATTAAAGGAACATACCTCAAAATAGTAATGAGCAACATCCTCAAAGCAAAAACTTGCAGTATTTTCTTTAAGAACTGGAATAAGACAAGGATTCCTATTCTTTTTTTTTTTTTTTTTTTTAATTATACTTTAAGTTCTGGAGTAAGTATGCACAATATGCAGGTTTGTTACATAGGCATACATGTGCCATGTTGGTTTGCTGCACACATAACTCATCATTTACATTAGGTATTTCTCTTAATGTTATCCCTTTGCCAGGCTCCCACCCCTCAAAGGCCTTGGTGTTTGCTATTCCTCACCTTGTGTCCATGTGTTTTCATTGTTCGACTCCTACATATGAGTGAGAACATGCTGTGCTTGGTTTTCTGTCCTTGTGATAGTTTGCTGAGAGTAATGGTTTCCAGCTTCATCCATGTCCCTGCAAAGGACATGAACTCATCATTTTTTTATGGCAGCATAGTATTCCATAGTGTTTATGGGTCACATTTTCTTAACCCAATCTATCATTGATGGACATTTGGGTCAGTTCCAAGTCTTTGCTATTGTCAATAGTGCTGCAATAAACATGTGTTCCTGTGTCTTTATAGTAGCATGATTTATAATCCTTTGGGTACATGCCCAGTAATGGGATCAATGGTTCAAATGGTTTTTCTAGTTCTAGATCCCTGATGAACTGCCACATTTCCAATGTTTGAACTAATTTACATTCCCACAAACAGTGTAAAATTGTTGCTATTTCTCCAAATCCTCTCCAGCACCTGTTGTTTCCTGACTTTTTAATGATTGCCATTCTAACTGGCATGAAATGGTATCTCATTGTGGTTTTGATTTGCATTTCTCTGATACCAGTGATGATGAGCATTTTTTCATGTGTCTGTTGGCTGCATAAATGTCTTCTTTTGAGGAGCATCTGTTCATATCCTTTGCCCACTTTTTGATGGGGTTGTTTTTTTTTTTCTAGTAAAGTTAAGTTCTCTGTAGATTCTGGATATTAGGCCTTTGTCAGATGGGTAGATTGCAAAGATTTTCTCCCATCCTAAATGTTGCCTGTTCACTCTGATGATAATTTCTTTTGCTGTGCAGAAGTTCTTTTGTTTAATTAGATCTCATTTGTCTATTTTGGCTTTTGTTGCCATTGCTTTTGGTGTTTTAGTCATGAAGACTTTGCCCATGCCTATGTTCTGAATGGTATTGCCTAGGTTTTATTCCAAGGTTTTTATGGTTTTAAGCCTTATGTTTATTTCCTTAATTCATCTTGAGTTAAAATTTTTGTAGCAAATGTAAGGAAGGAATCCAGTTTCAGCTTTCTACATACAGCTAGCCGGTTTTCCCAGCACCATTTTTAAAATAGGGACTCCTTTACCTACTGCTTACTTTTGTCAGGATTGTGAAAGCTCAAATAGTTTTAGATGTGTGGTGCTATTTCTGAGGCCTTTGTTCTGTTCCATTGATCTATATCCCTGTTTTGGTAGCAGGACCATGCTGTTTGGCTTACTGTAGCCTTGCAGTATAGTTTGAAGTCAGGTAGCGTGATGTCTCCATCTTTGTTCTTCTTGCTTAGGACTGTCTTGGGAATGCAAGTTCTTTTTAGTTTCACATAAACTTTAAAGTAGTTTTTTCCAATTCTGTGAAGAAAGTCATTGGTAGCTTGATGGGCATGGTATTTAATCTATAAATTACCTTGGGCAGTATGGTCATTTTCACGATATTGATTCTTCCTATTCATGAGCATGGGATGTTCTTCCATTTGTCTGTGTCCTATTTTATTTCACTGAGCTGTAGTTTGTTGTTCTCCTTAAAGAAGTCCTTCACATTTCTTGTAAGTTGGATTCCTAGGTATTTTTTTCCTCTTTGTGGCCATTCTGAATGGGAGTTCACTCATGATTTGGCTGTTTATTGGTGTATAGGAATGCTTGTCATTTTTGCATGTTGATTTTGTAAAGGATTCCTTCTGTTACTGAAGATAGTATTCAGAGAAATCAGGTAAGATACAGAAATAAAGTCTTCTAAATAGGAAGAGAGGAAATCAAACTACCTTTTTGTGTAGATCTTATAATTCTATACTTTAAAAAACCCTAGAAAAATACATGAACAGACACTTTTCAATACCTAATAGTTTGTGCCTGAAAGCTTCTAAATTTGATAAGTAGCTTTGGCAAGATTTTGTGATGCAAAATCAATACACAAAAATCTATAGCATTCTATACAGCAAGCAGGTTGAAGCTGAGAAACAAACCAATAATATGACCCCATCACACAACCACAGAAAGAATAAAATATTCATGAGTACAATTAACAAGGGTGGTAAAAGATTTCTAAAAGGTAAATTACAAAACACTAATGAACAGAATCAGAGATAATAAACAAACAAAAAAAAAATCCATGCTATGAATAGCAAGAATCAGTATTTTTAACACAGTCACACTGTCCAAAGCAATTTACAGGTTTAATGCTATTTCTATCAAATGATCAATGACTTTTTTCAGAAATTAGAAAAATCTATTTTGAAACCTATTTAAAATCAAACAGAGTTTCAATGGCCAAAGCAATCCTAAGCAGAAAGAATACAGCTGCAGACATCACATTACTCAACTTCAAACCATACTTCATGGTTACAGTAACCAAAAAAGCCTGGCACTGGTAACTCAGATTGCCTATTTGAGTGAGTGATTTAAATCACGATTTGTTTAGAAAAACACTATTAATATTTTACATTAGTTTTGTGTCCTGAAACTGAATTTATTTATCAGAGTTTTTGGTGGAACTTTTAAGATGTTTTTTCATATAAAATATTATCAGCAAGCACATATATCATAACTTTTTCATTCCCCAAACTTTGGATGCTTTTTATCTCCATTGTTTGCCTGACTTCTCTGTCTAGAACTACTATTCCTATGATAAATATTAGGAGTGATAGTAGACATATACTTATCTTGTGTCAGTTCTTAGATACAATGCTTTCAAATTTTTCTGTTCAGTATGATGCTGGCTTTGGGTTTGCTATGACCTTTTAAAAAAATTTGAGGCATTATCCTCCTTGTGCATCTGTTTAGATTATATGGTCTTTGTTTTTCATTATGTTTATGTGGTAAATCACATTTATTCATTTGGATATCTTGACTTTGCATTTTTGTATAAAATCCACTCATCGTGTTATATTGTATTTTAATGTATTACTGGATTTTGGTTGAGAGTGTTTTGTTGAGGTTTTTATGAACAACTATATGCTCACCAAGTAGAAAACAAGAGTAAATGGATAAATTCTTGGAAACATACAAGCTACCAAGATTGTACAAGGAAAAAAGAGAAATGCTGAAGAGAGCAACAAATCGCAAGAGTGAATCAGTAATAAAGCAATGAATAGTAATATTAAGTAATATATATGTCCCAAACAAGAAAAAAGCCTAAGAATAGATGAATTTTCAGCCAAATTCTAGACACACACAAGGAAGACTTGATACAATTTATTCTAAAATGATTTGAAAAAGTCAATGAGAATAAACTTCCTCTTAACTCATTCTACAAAGTAAATAATCGTGATACTCAAACCAGGTAATAACACAATAACAGAGGAAACTACAGACAAATGTATTCCTGATGAAAATACATGCAAATAAATTTTTTTAAAATGGCATTGAAATTGTATGTTTAAAGTGTATAGCATGATGTTTTGATATACATATTTGTGGCAAAATAATCACTATAGTCACTCTAATTCACATATTTACATTTCCAAATATTTACCATTTTTGTTTGCAAAATAAAATATTTAATGTCTACTGTCTTAATGTTTAAAGTACATAGAGTATTACCTCTAGTCACGAAGCTCTGCAGTTATCTTTAGAAGTTATTTATTTTATAAAACTGGAACTTAAAACCCTATAACTACCATCCCCTAATTTTTCCCACACCTACCCTCTCCCTGGTAACTAGCATTCTACTCTTATCTTCTATCTAGTTCACTTATAAAAGCTTCACATATGTGTAATCATCTAATATTAGTATTTTTTCTATTTTCATTATCTGTGTCTTGTTAATATTCTCCAGGTTTATCCATGTTGTCCCAAATGGCAGAATTTTATTTTTAATGCTGAGCTGTATTCCACTATTTTTTCTTTGAATGTACATAAAAAGATAGTTTGATTAATTATGATAGTTCTATTTATAATGTTTTTGAGAACACTCAACACAGTCATATTTCTGTATCCATGAGGGATTGGTTCCAGTAGCAGTATGTCCATATTCTTAAATCAGGAAATCCACTAGTTTTATCTCAGTTTTCACTGTCTGCACTACAGGATGACAAGCATCTTAGAGCAATAAAGTGAAACAATAATGAAAGGTTTCTATTAGTTTTTTGTCCCTCAGGGTGGTGAAATCTTTGTTCATTTGGCTTGTTACTAGTTCGAGGTTTGACAGAAATTTTTTATACACCTGTAGGAAGAGAAGAAGAAAAAGTAGAAAAATATTCACCATAGTCTAAATATATATATTTTTTCCCCCTGAAGCGCACTTCTTCAATGATTGGCCAGTTCTTTACAATTTTTATCAATATTTTCTTTCCCTGCTTATATTGAACATTTTAGGTAAAGGTTATAGAAAGTACTGGGACTTTCTGAGTATGTATCCTTCCCTGAAAATGCAGATGGCTTTTTAGAAACTTCATTATATGTATAACTATTCAAATTCCTCAGCCTCCAAACTAACTTTCTCGTTAGTTTGTTCTCTTAGAATTTGAACATTTTCATTGCTTGCTCTAACTGTATTACTTAATACAAAAGAAATGATTTGTTCATTTGTCTTTCACTCTTTCAAAGAATGCTTTTTATATTTTACTTTCAGGCACTTTGTAACTGATGTATACAAATGTCATTTATTTTGCATGTTGATTTTGTGTTCTGGAAACTCACTGAGTCCATTTACTAGTGTTTATAGTTTCGTTTTGTGGGTATTTTGTGGAGATGGTACGGGAGATAGAGTCTTTAGGCTTCTCTTCATGTAAACACATGTTATCTGCATCCAGAGATAATTTTACTTCTTCCCCCTTGAAAGACATAAAAGACATGCAAACCTTCCATTTGAATGCATTTCTTTCTTCCTAATATCTGTGGCTAAAAATCGCAGCAATACGTCAAATACAAGTGATAAAAAAATACGGCATCACTGTCTTTACTGGATCTTACAGAAAACTCTTTTCGCAAGTGTTATGTATTGGATTTTAAGTAGGCTTTCTTAGGTTTCAGTATGTGATTGGTTTGGATTTTTATGTAAAGAGACAATTTTATCAACTTTATTTCTTTTTCTTTTTTTTAAATTTTTAAAAATTGCTATTACACTTTAAGCTCTAGGGTACATGCATAAATGCAGGTTTGTTACATATGTATACTTGTGCCATGTTGCTGTGCTGCAACCCATCAACTCGCCAGCACCCATCAACTTGCCATTTTACATCAGGTATAACTCCAATGCAACTCTCCTCCTCCCCTCCCCTCTCCATGATAGGCCCCGTGTGTGATGTCTCTTCCCCAGTCCAAGTGGATTCTATTGTTCAGTTCCCACCTAAGAGTAGAACATGTGTTTGGTTTTCTCTGTTCTTGTGATAGTTTGCTAAGAATGATGGTTTCAGCTGCATCCATGTCCCTACAAAGTGACACAAACTCATCCTTAAGTGTATTGCATAGTATTCCATGGTGTATATGTGCCCCATTTTCTTAATCCAGTCTGTCACTGATGGACATTTGCCATCTCCAAGTCTTACAGGAATAGTGCCGCTAATGAACATAAGTACGCAGTGCATGTGTGTCTATAGCAGCATGATTTATAACTTTGCATATCCCAGTAATGGGATGGTTGGGTCATATGGTACATGTAGTTCTAGATCCTGAGGACTCCTCGGCCATACTGAGCTTTTCCATGTAAATGGTTGAACTAGTTTACAATCCCAAATTCAACAGTGTAAAAGTGTTATTTCTCCACATCCTTCCAGCACCTGTTGTTTCCTGTCTTTTATTGATCGCCATTCTTAACTGGTGTGTGAGATGGTATCATCTCATTGTGGTTTTGATTTGCATTTCTCTGATGCACAGTGATGATGAGCATTTTTTCATGTGTCTGTTGGTTGTATGAATGTCTTCTTTGAGAAATGTCTGTTCATATCCTTTGCCCACTTTTTGATGCGGCTGTTTGTTTTTTTCTTGTAAATTTGTTTGGGTTCTTTGTAGGTTCTGGATATTAGCCCTTTGTCAGATGAGCAGATTGCAAAAATTTTCTCCCATTCTGTAGGTTACCTGTTCACTCTATTTCAATTTGAATTAAATTTGTTGTTGCTCTGCTTTGGACTTCTAATTCTATATTGAACTGAAGAGTTGAGTGAGGGCATTCTTGTCTTATTCTAGTTTTTAGACAAAATGTTTTCAGCTTTTCCACATACATGATATTAGCTATATGTTTGTTATATATGGCCTTTACTATGTTGAAATATATTCACTCCATGCCAAAGTGTTTTTATACATCATAAAGCGATGTTGAATTTTATCAAATGTTTTCCTGCATCTATTGAAATAATATCACTTTTGTTCTTTATTCTCTCAATGTGATGTGTCTATGTTGATTTGTATATGTTGAAAATCCTTTCATTCATCAGATAAATTATTCTTGTTCACAGGTTATTATCTTCAAAATATATTATTAGATTCACTTTGTTAGTAGTTTGTTGAGAATTTGTGGATCTCTGTTAATCAGGAATATAGGCCTGTAGTTTTCTTTTTCTTAAATCTTTGTGTAATTTTGGTATCTGGACAATGTTGGCCTCATGGAATTAGGAAGAAGCCACACTTCTTTAATTTTGTTTGAGTAGGTTGAGTAAAATTAATGTTAGTTCTATGTTTAAAGTTTAGTAGAATTCAGCAATGAAGCCATCTGGCTCTGGATTTTTTGAAATATTTTATTACTGAATTAGTTTTGTTATTAGTCTGTTGAGGTTACCTATTTTTCCTGATTTTGTTTTACATGTCTAGGAATTTATCAATGTCATTTAAAATTTTCCAGTTTGATAGTGTTGCTCCTAACAGTCTCTAATAATTTTCTGTAGTTCTAATCAGTGATAATTTTGTTTCTGATTTTGTTTCTTCCTGTCTCCTTTATTTTATTTATTATTAAATGTTAACTTTCAGATATAAAAGTTCAGGTGGAGATTTGTTACATAAGAATATCACGGAGTGCTGTTTTGTAAGTACAAATCCCATCATCCCAGGTGGGTAGCATAGTTCCCAGTAAGTAGTTTTCAATCCCCTCCCTAACCTCTCATTTCTAGTCATCTAGTTTTTATCGTTCCCCTATTTATGCCAATGTGTGCTCAATGCTTAACTTCCACTTGTGAGAAAATGTGGCATTTGGTTTTCTGTATCTGCATTAATTTGATTAGGATTATGACTTCTAGTTCCATCCATATTGCTGCAAAGAATATGATTTCACTGTTTTTATGGCTGCATAGTGTTCCACAGCATACATACAGCATATTTTCTTTATCCTGTTTACCACTGATGGCCACCAAGGTTGATTCTATGTTTTTGCTATTGTGAATAGCAGTGATTACGTATGAGTGCATTTGTCTTTTTGGTAGAGTAATTTATTTGCTACTGAGTATACACCTATTAATGGGCTTGCTGGGTTGAATGGTAGCTCAGTTTTGAGTTCTTTTGGAAATTTCCAAACTGCTCTCCACAGTGGTTGGACTAATTTATATTATCACCAATAGGGTGTAAGTGTTTCCTTTTCTCCATAGCCTTGCCAGCCTCTGTTGGCTTTTGACTTATTGATAACGGCCATTCAGACTGGTGTCAGTTGATATCTCATTGTGGTTTTGATTTGCATTTCTGTGATGATTAGTGATGCTGAACAGCTTTTTATGTATTTGTTAACCACCTGTACATCTTATAAAAAGTGTTAATGACCTTTGCCCATTTTTTTAAAATGAGGCTTTCCCTTGTTGATTCATTTCACTTTACTGTGTGCTCTGGATGCTAAGCCTTTGTTGGATGTATAGTTTGTAAATATTTTCAACCATTCTGTAGGTTTTTTGCTCTGTTGACAATTTCTTTTGCCATGTGTAAGTCTTTTGGTTTAATTTCACTTGCCTGTATTTGTTTTGTTGTTGCAATTGCTAAATGTAACCTAGCCCAAAATTATTTGCCAAAATTGATATCAAGGAGAGTATTCCTAGCTTGTCATTCAGAATTTAACTTTTAATTTTGGGGAGTAGTACACACAAGGTGCACACATTAATGGGTTGACATATCTTGACACAGCCATGAAATGCATAATAGCAAATGGCATATCCATCACCTCAAGCATTTAGCCTTCGTGCTAAAATTTTTCTATTCCTTTATTTAAGTGTCGTTAATTTTGACTAGTTTTTAGTTATTTGTTAAAAATACAATTATTTTCAGCTATACTCATTCAATTGTGGTAGCATATACTAGATAATATTCACTAATTCTAAATAGCGTTGGTATCCATTAATCATGCCCCTTTTCTCACACCCTTACCAGCCTGTTCCCCACCATTCTATGCTCTATTTACATGAGATCAATTGTTTCAATTTATAGCTCCGACACAGGTGAGAACATGAGAAGTTTTTCTATATGTACCCAACTCATTTCACTTAACATAATAAAATCTAGTTCCATCTCGGTTGTTAAAGTTCCAGGATCTAATTATTTTTATAGCTAAATAAAAATCTGTTCTGCATTGTAGCACATTTCTTTATCCATTCTTCTGTTGATGACCACTGAGGCAGTTTCAAAATCTTGGCTATTATGAATAGTGGGGCCTCAAAACACTGACCAGTTGCCCTAGCCTACTGTGGCTGACCTAGTATCCAAGATGCAAGACAGTCTTTTCTACTTTTTAAAATTCTCTCCTTAAGTGGAAATAAGGGGTATCTTTTAGAGCCATGAGCTGCGTGGCCTGGGGTTCAGGGAGGGATGGTCAAAGCACTCCCTCAGCCAACCCAGTTGTTGTCTCATGTGATCCCCAAGTTCACTGGTTTTCAGCCTAGCCCAGCACTAGGACTTGTCTTGGATTTGCAGTTTTTGTGGCCTAGGTTACCTTTTAGGATTATGTAGGTCACCAGAGCATTTTGGCTTCTGGTTGGCCAGAACTCAAGTTCTGACTGCTGGAATGGGCAATTCCTCTCTGGTTAGGGCTGGTCTAAATGTTCCCTTCATAGACAGGCATCAGCTGAGTTAAGCAGTTTTGCTTTCCAATGTGGTAAGACAGCACTGAGTTAAATGCAAAGTCTCACAATCACTGGGTTCTCCCTCTCACTAGCACAAATTTTCTTGCCATACCAGACGGCCACTGCTGGCGGGTGGGATAGGGGTGGTGTCTGTAATTCAAGACTGTCTTTCTTGCTCTCTTTAGTTCCATTTCCAGCAGTATTAATTTAAAAGTAGGTACTGTGAGAGCTCGCCAGATTTTTCGTTTCATTTTTGAGATAGTTATTAAATTTGGTGTTCCTGTGGTGGCAAAAGTAAGTGGAACCTTCCATTCAGCAATCTTGCTCCACAATAGGAGAAATACTCTCTTCCAGAATTTTTAGTGTGGTGTTACATTTAAATCTTTAATCCATCTTTTTTTTTTTTTTTCCCAGACAGCTTTCCCATATTGAAGACTTAATTGTTGTATATGGTGAAAGACAGGGGTCCAGCTTTAATATTCTGCATATGACAAGCCAGTTATTCCAGCATCATTCATTGAATGAGAAGTCCTTTCCCCATTTGTTGTCCTTATCAAAGATCATATGATTGTGCATGGCCTTACTTCTGAGTTTTCTAATTTACTATATTTGTCTATGTGTCTGTTTCTGTGCAAGTACCAAGGTGTTCTGGTTACTGTGCTTTTGTAGTATTGTTTGAAGTCAGACAGTGTGAAGCCTGAAGTTTTCTTCCTTTGCTTTGGATTGCTTAGCTATTTGGGTACTTTTTTGTTTCTACATGAATTTTTTATTTTTATTTTTTCTCCTAGTTCTTTCAAGATGAATGGTAGTTTGATTTAAAAATTGCTTTCAGCAGTATAGCCATTTTTTACAATATTGATTTTTCCAGTTCAATAGCATGAAACGTTTACATCATCTCTGATTTCTTTTGACAGTGTTTTATCTCCTTTTAGGAATCTTCCACCTCTCTGGTTAGGTGTATTCCTCTTTTATTTTATTTGTGGTTAAGTGGTATTATTGCATACACTGTGAGCTTCTATTTCTTATTCTTAGATTTAACAATGTGCCAACATTGTGGCCTTAGATTTTGAATCCAGAGTTTTTCACATTAAAGAAATAAAATGGCAAGATTTTAAGAAGCCATAGGAAATTTTTCTCTCTCTCATATATATTTGTTACTAAAACCATGTGATGACAGATTCCCTTTATATTTTCATTACTGTAAAATTTTCAGAACAAATGTTTCACAAACTAACTGAAGACTATCCTATTAAAATTATGTAAAATTTAACAGTTCCCAATGAACTCTTAACAAGTCCAGCCTTTATATTCACGTTAGAACTTTCAGAAAACTTTAATATGGAAGATTATGATATAAATTCTTAATAGTATGTATACAAAAAAAAAAAAAAAAAAACCAGTGTGCACAATGAAATGCAGTAACAACATAAAGCTAGGCCAAAAATATACTGAACTTTTCTTTTTTGAGACAGAGTCTTGCTCTGCTGCCCAGCCTGGAGTGTAGTGCCACAATCTTGGCTCACTGCAAGTTCTGCCTCCTGGGTTCACACCATTCTCCTGCCTCAGCCTCCCGAGTAGCTGCGACTACAGGCACCTGCCACCAGGCCTGGCTAATTTGTATTTTTAGCAGAGATGGGGTTTCACTGTGTTAGCCAGGATGGTCTGAATATCCTTTGTGATCCATGCGCCTCGGCCTCCCAAAGTGCTGGGATTACAGGGGTGAGCTACACCCCCGGCTACACATTTGTCTTTTTTTTAAATTACATTACTTGTTGTGGCTCTTCCATTCAGGTAACAAACAATTTTTTTTTTTTTTAAAGACAGAGTCCCACTCTATTGCCCAGGCAGGAGTGCAGTGGTGAGATCTTGGATCACTGTAACCTCTGCCTCCCCGGGTTTAAGCGATTCTCCTGCCTTAGGCTCCTGAGCAGCTGGGAATACAGACATGCACTACCATGTCCCACTAATTTCTGTATTTTTAGTAGAGACGAAGTTTTGCTATGTTGGTCAGGCTGATCTTGAATGCCTGACCTCAGGTGATCTGCCCACGCTGGCCTCCTACAGTGTTGGAATTACAGGTGTGAACTACTGAACCTAGGTTGAAACTATCTTTTCATTCAGTATGGTTGCCTCCTCCTATGGCAGTTTAGAGACAGTATGAGAATGGCTCAGCTTAGAGAATTTATTATGAAATTAGTTCTTCATCTATACATTGTAATTCACTTGTTCATGAAAGGCAAAACAGTGGGTTACAATGAATAACTTTTGAAAACAAAATGGCATCCTAGTATTTCCAATATTAAGATAATTGGTTGCCATCTATTGTTCAATTTCTGCAACTCTTCATCTTACACATTCTGAATTACTACTCAAAACTGCCACACTTTAAAAACTGTGTTGGACATACTCTTTTTCCTTAATAACTAGTGCACAAAGGACAAAAACAATTTATAAACTATCAATGTTACTATAAAAATATATATGGTTAGATATATATGAAAAATGTCAATTTTTTTCTGATTCTAAATGGAGATTTCTGTATTCAAATTTTATCAGAAACCTTACGAGAACATGTAAGTAACTGAAACATACAGAAAGACTATAAACAGATTAGCTGGAAGTAGGGCTTATTAGAATCCAGCATGATTATAAGGCAGAAATGTATTCAAAATATCCAATTACTTGAAGTATTAGAGTAAGAAAGGCATTCATTTATTTCTTTTAATGGTAAATATTATGGTCTTTTATTCCTAAGTTCCATTACATCGAAACAATAAAGTATTAACATTTAACAAGATAATTCAGGGTCATCAGCTTCCAAAGAAATAAATACTTTAAAACATTGAAAATAAATCAGTTTGCTTTCAGAAATGACACACTGAATGAATTTCTCTTCTTAACTGATGATGGCTAAAATCCCAACTGTAGAACAATCCTCAGAAAACTTGTCATGTAAAAACACTCAGTTCAATTTAGATCTGTAATTGAAAAGAACATCATCAGATACATAGGAAGCTAACTCTTATTACAACACTCTACTGCATATAAAGACTCCCAATGGTAAAGTGTGAAGTAAATCGTTTTGAACTGAGTATTCTTTATATTAGATTTTTCTCATTTCCTTATGTTACCACTAAATCTTTATGCTTTTTCAGAATGTCACTGTATATCATGTATCAGAACATTTTTGAAGTTTTGCATCTCCTTACTACCTTTTTTGGTAGTAATTACAGATCCTATGTTCTGGGGGTGTACACAGACAAAATACATGTAATTCCTTTAAGAATGGGATAAATATGGTCCTAATCAAATTCTGAGTCCATTTAATCACAGAGGTAAAACCAGAACTACAAATCTTCTACAGTGTTCTCTTGTAATAAGCAAAAGAAACTCTTACAAATACTCAAAAGAAACTAAACTTTCTTTAATAGCCACTGTCTTTACATCCCTTCCCCCGGTACCCTACTCATCCTAATTCCAAAGGAAATGGAATAAATCTAAGAAGTTTCTCCCCACAACACCCTGAGAAAAATCTTAGCCATGTTTAGATCCTTATTCTAACATCTGTGTATATAGCTTTGTGTTCCTGTATGCAGTCTGGATAGCTTCTCTGAATTTTCCAAAGAGGCCTCCAAGGCCACCAACTGTGGAAATGTTCAGATTTGCCCTTAATCTACAACACAATATTTATGCTTTTAGATATTGCAACATGAAGTATATGCCAATTCTGTTTAATCCCCAGAAAAACCTCTGGCTCAAGGTCCCCAAAGGGAGGTACATGAAGAAAATATTAGAATGTGAAAGGAAAATATGTTGGGTCCCCAACATTACTAAGAAAAAAGGTGGAAACTGCTTAAGGCAACCCAGCCTCCCATTTTATTCAAAGTTATCCTTTTGCTCATTGAGTTAGATGCATATCTGACTGCCTCCTTTAGAAAGGCTAAGAAAATGCCCCCCCTTTCCAAACTGAACCAACAGTACTTCTCACACATACTGACTGATGTCTCATGTCTCCTGTAAGATGCACAAAACCAAGCTGTGCCCCAAACACCTTGGGTACATGTCCTCAGGGCTTCCCAAAGCTGTGTCATGGGTGCGTCCTCAACACTGGCAAAATCAACTTTCTAAATTAACTGAGACCTGTCTCAGATTTCCTTGGATCACAAGAACAATGGATTTTTCATCCCTTTTCATTTTCTCCTTTTGAGTATACTTTAAAATTTATATTACATTAGAGTAGTGTTAAAACTCAGAAACAACTCCAAAGAAAAAAAATTAAAAATTTTATAAATATAGAATACTTTATGTTGTAAAAATTTATAAATGCATATATACAATACAATTATGGACTCAGTTTATTTTCTTTAACTCAAAGTGTAAGTAATAGTTTGAAAATGTGCCAAAATATAAGGTGTTAATATCAGATGAATAAAGGATGGGTGTGATAGATGAGAAAAACTGTAAATTGTATAATCTTGTTGGTGAGTATATGAATGTTTACAAATAAATTTAAAAATCCTTCTATTCCTCTGAACAGTTTCAACACAATCTTAATAAACATGTTGGTAAAAGAAAAGCTGTAGAGAACCCTGATGTAGTACAGTGGTATTCAACGAAGTGTGTGACCATCAGTAGTGCCTGTTTTAGACTTTCCGAAGTTTAGCCTTTATAATTTTTTTTTTTTTGAGGTAGAGTCTCGCTCTGTTGCCCAGGCTGGAGTGCAGTCATGCAATCTTGGCTCACTGCAACCTCTGTCTCCTGGGTTCAAGCGATTATCCTGCCTCAGTCTCCTGAGTAGCGGGGATTATAGGCATGCATTACCATGCCTGTCTAATTTTTGTATTTTTAGTAGAGACGAGGTTTCACCATGTTGGTCAGGCTGCTCTTAAACACCTTACCTTGTGATCTGCCCACATCTCCCAAAGTGCTGGGATTACAGGTGTGAGCCACTGTGCCCTGCCAGACTTTGTAATTTTTAAAAGCTCCAGTAATTGCACAGCTTACATCAAGAACAACTGCTTTAGGTATTCTATAATTTCTTCTTAGTATCTAATTAATCATAACTTTTGGGTGTGGTATATACGGTGGTTTCTAAACATTTTTATTATAGGGATATTGACAAGAAAGCCTAAGCCCAAATGAAGTATAAGCTATACCAATCAATTCCATGTCCAATACACACACATTCTGTCTCTCTCTCTGTCTCTCTCTCTGAGAGAGGAAAGAAAAATTAAGGTGAATTTAATTTCAATACACTTAACTGAAAAAGCAAGTTGAAGCATTTATTGCTTTGTGAACTGCGATGCTTTGTTACTAGGAAAAGCAATCACTTCCACAAAACAAGCACAAGCTAACTCCAAAACAACAGTCTGGCCAGTATAAATTGATGCTCAACCTTGTAATTCTATTACATGCTCTGGCAACAGGCCTTCCATTTCAACAAGGCTTTCAAGTATGTCATAATTTCAATGCTGCATCAAACTGGTTCAAACAAGATTCTTCTTTTTAACATATTAAGCATTTCTCTTAATAGAGGACATGTTTTCAAAACTATTTCTTTAGACACTCTTACTTAACTTTGATTATGAAGTGCCTACTGCCAAAGCTAAAATTGATTTTTGCAGTAAAGAATATCCCAAAGGACTGTGAAGTTTATAGATAAAACAAAAAACCTATTAGGTTTATCTACTTACATCATCAATGTCTTCATCGTCATCTCCAATATCATCAAATTGGATTTCATCATCATCTCCAGGACCAAATGTGTCTGTTTCATTGATTTTAGCTAAAGGTAAAACAACAAACAAACAATCATGTATTATATACATGATTATATAATAAATATTTTATCTCCCAGCACTTTGGGAGGCCAACGTGGGCAGATCACTGGAGATCAGGAGTTTGAGACCAGCCTGGCCAACATTGTGAAAACTGGTCTCAATTAAAAATAAAAAAAAAAAATTAACCGGATGTGGTGGCAAATGCCTGTAGTCTCAGAAGGGGAGGAAGGAAAATAGCTTGAACCCGGGAGGCGGAGAATGCAGTGAGCTGAGATGGTGCCAATGCACTCCTGCCTGGGTGACAGAGTGAGACTCTGTCTCAAAAAACAAAGAACGAATGTGCTGTAGTGTGCTGTATTTTTCTTTTTTTTTTTTAAAGGTATTTTTAATTCTCACTTAGCACATATACAAAAGGTATTTTAAGTATGGTAGGCAGACTCTGATTATACCAGCTCAATAGCCAAACATTTCCAGGTAGCCTTCAAAAAGGATTTGAGCACAGGTTAACAACTTATTCTCAAGATATATAAAATTCTCTTGAAATTACAACAGCTAGTTAACCAATTAGTTAAACAGACTTATCAAATCAGTGAGAAATACTGGGTTAAATCACAATCATGCTTATCCCTAAGCAATAAAAGTGAAAAAAGGAGGTGCCAGCTGAACTCCCAGTTATTTCAGCACTTCCTGAAATGTCAATAATTTCATCAGGATCTTCATGTTTATATAAAAATCTTGTTTTCATAAAATGCAATGTGATAAATAATGAAAAGAGCTCTCAAGTAAAATATATAGGCTTTAAAACAGTGTATATTCTCTTTCACGGTGTCATGAGGGACTTATTGCAATCTTGTCAAGTTTTCTGTAGTAAGTATGCATTGTGTTTGCCTTTAAGAAAAAGAAAACACAATTATTTGTTAAAAATAATCTCACAGTTACAACTTTGCTAAGATGAACTGAATACTTTTTATCTATAAGAATCAAACATTAGTATTACATTTGTTGCCTATGCTTAAATGAAAACTGCCAGTCTTGAGAATTGCTTAGAAAAATACCATAAAAAAGTATTCATTTGACAGATCTTATATACAAATCCAGAGCTTACAACAGATCTTATATACAAACCCAGAGTTTATGAATTCATAAACTCATCACTAAAGGAACTTTCCTAATTCATAATCTCTTTATTAGAGATTTTTACTGTCAAGTTCACAATGTCTTTATTAGAGATTTCCAGTTATTAATACTTTTGCAAAGTATTATAAGGTTACTGAAGTATAGGCAAGATTACTTATAAAAAACTTTTAAGTATACACTAAAACAGTATGTAACACAAGAGTTCTGTGGATATACCTTCATCTAAATACCAACAAACATTAACACCAAATAACAAGGAGAAAAAATCATTTTGATATTACCATGCTCTGGAAGCTCGCCATATGCCTTCAGGCTTCTAGCTTCATCTGCATTGTACTTTAAAATTACATCAGCTTTGTTATCCTTAGAAATAAACAAATAACTTTAAAAACGTCGTTTATCAAAATATCACTTGTTTGACAAATTACTTTCAAATTGAACACATCTAAAAAATTCCCACCTACTGTTTGTTACAAACTTTCCTGCTTTCCTTTGCCTACCCCAATACCCTTTAGAAAAATATTCTTGAGTCTTTAGGAAGTGGCTTATGTTCATTAGTAAAAAATGATTAACAGCTTAGAAAAGATTGTAGAGATTTCACTTTAATAAAAGCACAAAAGGCAAGCACAGTGCTTTTATTTACTATTCCCTTTTAATTACAAGTCTCTTGGATAAAAACAAAAGACTTATTCAAAAAAATTGTAATATAAAACTTTTTAGGTCAAACACTGCAATTCAAAACTAAAAATGGACTAAAGAATAATGATGTTAAAAAAAAGTAATACACTTTTCTAGGCTGAACGTGGTAGCTCGTGCCTATAATCCTAGCTCTTGGGGAGGCTGAGGCCGGTGGACCATGAGGTCAGGAGATGGAGACCATCCTGGCTAACACAGTGAAACCCCGTCTCTACTAAAAATACAAAATATTAGCTGGGCACGGTGGCAGGCATCTGTAGTACCAGCTACTCAGGAGGCTGAGGCAGGAGAATGGCATGAACCCGGGAGGCTCAGCTTGCAGTGAGCCAAGATTAAGCCACTGCACTCCAGCCTGGGCAACAGTGAGACTCCATAAAACAAACAAACAAAACAGTAATAAATTTTTCTAAGCATCAGTTCTTAGTATCTATCAGAATTGTCTATGGAACTTGAAAAATAGCTTGATTTTAAAAATAGATACCTACTTCCTTAAGAGTGAAAGTAGAACTGCCTGGGGTGTAGTACATTAATGCATATTTTTAAAAGCTTTTCTGGGTGAGTGTTTCTAATGCAAACACCAAGAACCACTTTCCTAAGATGTTCACACTTCCTCAATTGAAAGTATTTTATCCAACTTGGAGTAAGGAGGGTTCTGATTGCTTACAATTTACAATCTAAGTAAGATGTAAACTAAAGTGATCTGGCAAAAAGGCAGTATGAAATAGAACACTTTTCAAACCACATGTGCAAACCAGATTTTGTTAAATTGATGATTAGAATAACATAATGTTCATAAAAATAATATTTTAAATATACAGTACAACTTTTTAGTTTGATATATGAAGAAGAAACAAAGTCAATGTGTAATTAAGTCTATCAAAATAAACGCCTTCCTGCAGTGATTGCAGGTATGGCAGAATAAGCACTCGCTAAAATTTGTTCCTTCATAAAAGAAATGAGAACACTGACATAAATGGTCAAAATCCATATATCAGAAATCTGAAAATTAACCAAATGAATGCAATAAACACTAAGGAGCATTTATGCAAGAAATATAGGTGAATCTTACTAAGAAAAAGCAGTGTGGCCTACTTCCATTCTTCATCTCAGTTTAATAAAAACCAACAGCATAGCAGCTACTGAAAAGCACAGAACAAGTCTGAAGTTCTTTGGTAACATCATTCTACAGAGAATTTCGTGGCAGTTCCTGGAAACTCTCATTTTAAGAGCTTTTCTTTAACTCATTTGATTCAGAGCTTATTCACTGTGGTTTACCACACAGGACTTTTGTAGAAAAAACAACCTGTGGCAAATTTTTTTTTTGAGACAGAGTCACTCTGTTACCCAGGCTGGAGTGCAGTGGCGCAATCTCAGCTCACTGCAAGCTCCGCCTCCAAGGTTCACGTCATTCTCCTGCCTCAGTCTCCCAAGTAGCTGGGACTATAGATGCCTGCCACCGCGCCCAGCTAATTTTTTATATTTTTAGTAGAGATGGGGTTTCACCTTGTTAGCCAGGATGGTCTTGATCTCCTGACCTCCTGATCCGCCTGCCTTGGCCTCCCAAAGTGCTGGAATCTGTGGCAATTTTTTAACATGCCTTAAGTGGTAATACTAGTTGGGACAAATAATAACCAAAAATCTTGGAAAAGCTTTGGAATGAGATATCCATAGGAAATTTGTAAAGTCTAACATACTTCTGGCAAATCTTAAAGGCCAAATATGTGTACAGGGTAGTGCACACGATAAAGAAAGACATAGGAAAGCCCTAATATTACCCAACTGAACTTCAGATCCTGCACAGCAAGAAATGAAGACTAAGGAAGAGGTGTCAGTTGACTAACATTGGCTAAATGTTGAAAGTATTCCTCTAAATGTACAAGATTCCTCTTTAAATGATTAAAATCTTGCTTATTTTAATGAAATCTTAATTGAAACATGAACTGCCCACTAAACTAACCAACTATTCAACGGCCAAAGAATTAGTTCAGAAAAGTCACCAAACATGCAGTACCAACAACAATGCTGAGAGGTAGGAATCTGATTTCTAGAACTGCTATGTTGTAGTTAAAATGTTCAGCTTAAAAAAAAAAAAAAAAAGAGAGAGATGTAAAAAAGTGACTCAAACACAGGGGGGGAAAAATACTATTCCTGAGGAATCCCAGAAGTTGGACTTGGTTTATCTGAGAGATTATAAACATATTTAAAGACTTAAAAAGAAATCCTGTCTAAAAATGTTAAGAAAATTATGAAAATGGTATTTCACTAAACAGAAAGTCAATAAAGACACTGAAGTCATGCAAAAAGTAGAAATTCTCAAGATGAAAAGTAGAGTAACTTCAATATGCCACTTACAGTAATGAAAAGAAGAATCAGACAAAAGATCAACAGAAGACTTGAACATTATAAACCAACTACATTTAACAGATGACTACAGAAAACTCTACCTAATATTAAGAGAATAAAAATATAGACATAGGAGTACTTTTTCAATGTGGTTAAGCAATGGTGATGAGTTCCATGGATAGAAATCAAATGTATTTTACAGACCTATAGCATGTAAACAGTTTCAACACTGGAGATTAAACAGTTACCCCACCACTGTCTTTGTTATATACTGCTCACTTTAAATTTATAGCACGTACTTTACAACAGTTTGTACCGTAACTACTTGGTACGCATATCTTAACTTTACACTACCAAACTATAAAACTTTTAAAGGAGAACCAACTTACTCAACTGCATCAACTAGACTTGTGGTTTCCCAGATGTGGATTTCAAGAACTTTAAATTTCAAAATACTAATATTAAAAATAATAGTAGGTAAATGAGTCTCCAGATTACTAAATTTTCCTTTGCCAAATTAGAACACTAATAAAAATTACTACCTTATATATTATCTTTCTCATTTAAAAAAAGGTTATTAAAATATATATTTAAAAAGTAAACAAACAATTGTGTTCCATGAAGAACATCCTAACTATGTTATCTTCTAATTTGACTTCAGAGCATTGAAAATTCAGCCTGCACCAATACTATTTCACAGACTGGCATTTGGGAACTACAATGTCTGAAATACCTCGCTGAATGCCTGAAACACCATTGGCCTTTAAATGGATGAGGACAGAATGTTCTACAGTACTTGCCCAAGCCTGCAAGAAAATATTTACTGCACATTAGCAATGAAAACAAAGAATTAAAAAATTTATGTCTTTCCACAAAAATACATATACCCTTAACTATCTGTGAGAATTATTTCAAATTTGAAAAATACTATAGTCTTAAACACAACTGGCCCTAAACAAATGATGATGGCAGGCAGAATGGTGAGAAATCATCCTGGGCTGGAACGGGTCAAAGATGCTAGTATATAGTACCTTCCAAACATTAACAACTGCTTAAATACAAAGTCACAACACAAATTTAAATGTTATTTTTACCTGATAGTCTCGTAGACCAACCAATATAATGTCTGAAGTATTTATCCAAACCTGTAAGACATTTACTGCAGATTATTTTAAAAATAAAAACTTTTATTAAATTTTTAATTTAATAAAAATCAAAAGAAAAAAATGTTTAGTGAATCTTGCCACAAAACAGGTATACTATTCACCTAGTGTGAAAAAATAATAAATTAATTAGATGCCAGGAGAGGTGTCTCATGCCTATATCAGCACTCTGGGAGGCTAAGCCAGGAGGATCACTTGAGTGCAGGAGCTTGAGAACAACCTAGGCAATGTAGAGAGGCCTAGACAACACAGTGAGACCTTATCTCAAAAATTAAAAATAAATTAGGAAAAAAACACTGTAATATGTATCTGTAGTATAGTTGTATGCAGTACATAGTTAAGGTACGGCATGAAAAAACTACGGTATCCAGTTGAGTTTGTTAAAATTTTCTTACTTAGAAAGTTAAAAAAATATATAACAATTTTATCTCAATTACTCAAGAGTTTAAACTGCCAAAAGATCCTTTGTCTCAGAAATTGAGAGACATGTAATTGTCCAAAATACAGATATGTCTACATAAAATGACTAAAAAGCGCCCCATCTACATAAATACAGCCCCGTTCTTGTCTTAATGTTTGTGTTCCTCAAAAGATTTATGGTGAAATTTGAATCCCCAAGGTGATGGTACTAGGAGGTTGGACCTTTGCGAGGTGATTACATGATGGGGGCTAATCACTCAATAATGGAATGTTTGGTTTTAAAAAAGAGGCCCAAGGCAGCTTGTTCATCACTTCTACCATGTGTGGACTACGCCAGAAGGCACCACATAATAATCAGGAAATGGGTCCTCACCAAATGTTAGATAGATTTCTCTTTCTCCAAAACTATGAGAAATAAAACTTCTGTTTTTTATAATCTACCCAGTCAATGAGCAGCCCAAATGGACTAAGAGAACCCCTAAAAGTGCCACTAATTTGGAAAAGAAAGAATGTTAACATATCAAAAAGATTTTTTATTTTTATTGCTTTCTGAGATAGAGATTCGCTCTATCACCCAGGCTGGAGTGCATTAGCACAATTTTTAGCTTATGGGAACCTTGAACTCCTGGGCTGGGCTCAAGCAATCATCCTGCCTTAGCCTCCTGAGTAGCTGGGACTACAAGTGTATGTTGGCTACTACTTCCACAGAGCTCAGCAAAAAAAAAAGTTATTATTATTTTAATTAAAAATCTGAGTAGTAGAGACTTTTAATCAGTGTAAGTTATAAAACTACCTGATGTGGTATTATAACAAATAGATTGTCTAACATATTCCATATTCCAATTTTCATAGTACCACCTAAAACTATTTCCCCCAATCCAAAACCTAATGAAGGGATATGCACCGATTAATCTCTTTTAATCTAAAGTAAAAAGGAAGATTTTTCATTCTTTCACAGCATTAACATTTAATTGAGTCAAGACCATTTGTGTTATATATTAGATTTGTCTGGTTTCTTCAATACTAAGGTAGACACTTCTGGCAGGAATACAACAGAAGTTAAACAAAGAAATTATTCTTTAAAAGTAAATCTAAAAGTTATCAAAGACTTTTTCTTTATTCACATTGTCACATGGATCATTGTTACATAAATTATTTTGGGAACTCACAAAAATACATTGCTTGGACCATGTATTTAAAGCAGAGACTTTTTTTTACAGCAAACTTTTATGGAAAAGAAACCCACACACCTACCTTTTTTCTCAATTTCCCTCTGATATGGCATAACCTCTTTACACCATCAAAACACAGTGCTTCCAATCGTCCATTTCCCAACATTTTGATTACCTGAGCATACTCTGAGGAGAGGAGATTTAAAAAAGGTTGAGATCCTGTTCAACATTTGTTAAAATGTAATGACTAAAATTTAGCTATTGGGCCAGGTATGGTGGCTCATGGCCAAAATCCCAGCAATTTGGGAGGCCAAGGCAGGCGAATCACCCAAGGTCAGCAGTTCAAGACCAGCCTGGCCAGCATGGTGAAACCTTGTCTCTACTAAAGATAGAAAAATTAGCTGGGTGTGGTGCCAGATGCCTGTAATCCCAGCTACTCAGGAGGCTGAGGCAGGAGAATGGCTTGAACTCAGGAGGCATAGGTTGCAGGGAGCTGAGATAACACCACTGCACACCAGCCAGGGTGTCAAGATCAAAACTCAACAACAAAATAAATTTACCTGCTAATAAAAGCTTCATTTACTGCTAAATTGGATCAAACTACATACAAAGAAAAACAGCATAAAACAAACAGCAAAAAGCCTGAGTAATTTATTCAGACAGTAGTATTTCAAAATGACACATATTCTAACTTTAGGGAAACCAGGTAATTATTTATCTGTCAACTTCTACACCTCTCCCAGCTATGCTCATATACTTTAACGCCTTTATATTTAGAGTAAATAAAACACTAAGTCAAGTAACTTGTTCAAGATTACAAATGCCATTTCCAAGGCACGTTATTTCTGCTACTAGAGGCATTTTAATTACCTATTCATTTTGAGTAAGTCAACTGTTGTTGTCATGATTGTACACTCTACTTTTGAACATCAAAGTGGCACATTTCAAAATATACACTACAATGCTTCATCAACCTCTCACATATGAGCCCTAACTCTATCTTCACTCTCCTTAAACTCAAAAATGACAAAGAGAAATAATAGCTTAACTATTACAAATTCCTGTTTACTTTAGAATACCTTGGTGAATACTCTAAAGTTCTTAGAAAATAAGAGTGACGGGCCAGGCATGGCTGCTCATGCCTGTAATCCCAGCACTTTGGGAGGTCAAGACAGGTGCAATACCTGAGGTCAGGAGTTTGAGACCAGCCTGGACAACATGGTACAACTTCGTCTCTACTAAAAATACAAAAATTAGCCGGGCGCGGTGGCACACACCTCTAATCTCAGCTACTTGGGAGGCCGAGGCAGAAGAAATGCTTGAGCCCAGGAGATGGATGTTGCACTGAGACATCATGCCACTGCACTCCAGCCTGGCCGACAAAGTGAGACTCTGCCTCAAAAAAAAAAAAAAAAGAAAGAAAGAAAGAAAAAGCTACATTGAGGGGTTATACATGTGGCAACTGCGTCCATTTTACAACAATACAGTGAGCTCAGCTTATCACTAAGCACTTTCTAAACATGAAGGAAAACAAAAAAAAATGAGAATGAAAATTAAAAAATTTGTCCTGAAAGTAAAGTCAACGTCTATTAGAAGTGAAAAAGATGAAGGCTAAATAAGTGTCTTTTGCCAGAAAATATGTTTCATATAACTAAAAGATGTTGACTTTTTAGTGGCTTTTATTTAGAACAAAAGTGACTACCAAAAATTCTATAGAAACATACCTAGCTTTTCTTATAAATTATTAAACAATAAATGTATTCATGCTGAAAATAATTGTGAAGAAATCTGAATACAGATTATCAATGAGGTTAGCAGTCTTCACGAAAACCTACCTGTGATGGAACTATTACATATCTAAATTGTAAGTTACATTAATCTACATAGTCATATGTGGTTAGTGGTTACCTACTTGTAACAGCATAGCATAGAAGTAGGTAACAGTATTACATTAAAATTAAATATGTTACAGTAATTCTACTGTAGTTAGTAAAGGAAAAGTGCTTCATCTTATGAGATACATGCTGAAGTATTTAGGGGTAAAGTGTGTAAATTCACGTTACTAATTATCTGTATAAAAATTCAAAATACTTACAAAAACATGTATACATGCAGATACTCAGAGATAGAAATAAAGTAAAAGATGTAAAAGGTTAAAACTGGCGAATCTAGGTGAAGAATACATGTAACTTTGTTGTGTACTAATCTCACAAACTTTTCATAAGCTCATTACTTAAAGAAAAAAAAGAAAAAAAGGAAGTGGCCCAATAAACTTACTTTTTTTTTTTTTTTGTATGTTACTCTATATCTCCTTTATCAATCCAATGGGTTAGTCAATTATTAGGATTGTATGACATTTTATGATTATGCGCTAGCGGCATTGAAGAACTTGGGGTTCAAAAAGGTTTTGAGATTTTATCCTCACAAATAACCATGGTCTACAACATTACTCATTACCAACGTATGGAATATTTAATGATAACAGTCTATGCTTAATTTGCTCTGAACTTTTGGCTTTTTCTTGAGACAGGGTCTTGCTCTGTCACCCAGGCTGAATACAGTGGCACCCTCATAGCTCCCTGCAGCTTGACCTCCTGGGTTTAAACTATCCTCTCCCCTTATCCTCCAGAGAACCTGGGACTCCAGTTGTGTAACACCATGCCCCATTAATTTTTGTTTTGTTTTTCTTTTTTTTTTTTTGTAGAGACAGGTTTCTGCCCTCCCAGGCTGGTCTCAAACTCCTAGCTTCAAGCAAGCCAACCACCTTGCTTTCCAAAGGGCTGGGATTGCAGGCATCAGCTAGATTGTGTTCTTCCACACAAAATACTGAACGTATATTTACAAAAATGCTGCAATCAAATCCTCTATCCAGACTTACTATGTCCAAGAAATCAGTATTTAATGAACAAGTACAGGAGAAATGTAGATGATGAGAAATGAGGGAAAGAAAAATGGAAACATGGGGACAACTGCTCAGGATAATGATTAAGATTCCTTTAGGAGAAAGACTGAAATTTATATCAACAGCAACAACAAAACACATTAATAAAAGAAGCCTAACTTAAAAAGTCTTACCTTGTCCATCCTCTTTAAACACCAGCTCTCTTTTTTCAGATTCATTCTCATTTTTACCCCTGCGCCTGTTTTTACCTCCTTTACCTAATTAAAGAGTAGATAAAAAATTAACTGTAAAAACCTGCATAATATCATATAAACTAAACTATAAAACAAAATAAGGCTTTTCAAGTTTGTTTTTGAAACCACTTGCAGGAAAATTAAAAATATATCATTTAAACACATAATAAATGTGTCTAAATTTATTTACATTACATTAACATTACCTCATTAACAGAACCTGCCAAGGTTCTCTTTAAGTCTTTTACCTGATATATATCAGTATTATCCTTCTTGAACATTTGTTTGGATACTTCTGAAACAAGAATATATCTTATATAAAGCTATACAATGCTTTCCAAATAAAACCAGGACTTCATTCATTTTCTTCTATAGTATATTTTAACTCCACTCAATAATTTGTCCTCAATATCTTTTCATTTCAATAGCTGTAGATATGGACCAACATTTTAACAGTTAAAGTATATTTAATATTTTAATTTCTTCCAATGTTTCAATATTATTATATTAAGCTGCATTGAATATTATTCTCCAAACAAATTTCGTAAATGAACAGAAATAGAATTTCTGGGTTAAAGCTTACATATACACTTCCTTAGACTTTTGATAACTATTTCAAATGCCGTCATGTTTCACTCTATTTTTAAGTTTTTGCTTATTACTAAACACATCCAGAATATTTCCTTGTGAGATTTTCTATTGAATTATCAAGAAATTGGGGTATTTCTCCATAACATTTTATAACCATCAGAGACTGTAAACCAAAACAGCAGCCGTTTCCAAAAGGAGGGAGAAAGGCTACAAATTACAGTAATATAAAGGATCGATTGAAGAATTTGAATAAAAACGTTAACACTGCAAATAGAATAAAATATATATACCTGGCTACCGCAAAGCCAGACATCTAACTTCTTGAATCCACCCACTACCTCTGGGGCAGTCTCACATTGTTCTGTGCTACTATAAAAGAAATCTGGGCATCCACAACTTCGTGATTTATCCAGATTCTGATGCCTTCTTAGAGGCATCTAAATTTCTACAAAGGAAAACACATTCTATATTTCGAGCCATTAATCGTGCCTGAACTTAGCTGCGTCAGGACAAAGATCATACCTGCTTTGCTTACTGGGTTTTATAAAAGTTTGGCAGCTTTTCAAATGACTAAATCATGATTAGTTACACATTTGCAAAAGAATGGCAACTTTTAAATTGCATACAGCAATCTCAAAGGTGGGAGCATCTTACTCTAGCTCTTCACAAGTAGGCCAAAGGATGCCCTTTTCCTGATGTGAGGATGGGTTTCTGAGATTTCTGCAGAAAACCAGCTGAATGAGTGCAAAGAAGAAGTAATTCCACATATGGCCCATGCTCATTTACATGTTTATTTGGATAAATCTCACCACGACAATATTGACAGACATCTGGATTTTCAAACGAAAACAAAAACAAAAAAACACAAAAAGCCAAATGAGCAAGTTTTACTTCTATATTAGTAAGTCTCATCTCATAAAACGTAGAAGTCTTCAAAAATATCCTTCAACTAAGTATCCCAGAGGATAACACTGATTTTACACAATAATAAAAACATTCAATTCAGGATGGTGATTAAATCTTAAAAATAAATTTGGGAGAGGTAACAGAGGACTTTAACGAATCTGTGTTGTAATTCCTAGAGGTATGGATTTCCAGGAGTTCACTGTATTACTATAGTTTTTTTTTTTTTTTTTTAGACGGAGTCTTGCTCAGTCGCCAGGCTGGAGTGCAGTGGCGCAATCTCGGCTCACTGCAAGCTCCGCCTCCCGGGTTCACGCCATTCTCCTGCCTCAGCCTCTGGAGTAGCTGGGACTACTAGTAGCCGCCACCACGTCAGGCTAATTTTTTTGTATTTTTAGTAGAGACGGGGTTTCACTGTTAGCCAGGATGGTCTGGAGCTCCTGACCTCGTGATCCACTCGCCTCGGCCTCTCAAAAGTGCTGGGATTACAGGCATGAGCCATCTCGCCCGGCCACTGTACTACTTTTATGTGCCTCAGATATGATACAAAAATTTGTTTTCAATTTACCAGAATTAACCAAATCCTGATTATTCTCCTTCTACCGTAATACCATGTAACAGAATCCACTTTAAATTATATTTTAAAAGAATGAGGCTAGGCATGAACATATAACAATTAAAATCGTTTAATATTTTATCTTGCTTTCTTTCTATGACCAACAAATCCATACCTTCTCCTTAAACAAACCCTACGTGTTTTGGTGATACTCTTTACTGAGAACCTTCTTAAGCATCACTCAGTTTAAAAGTTCTACCCTACAAGAATAAAGGAAGCTTTACTATTTTAAGGCTAGAGTCACGTACAGGGATAGCAACATCAACAAAGATTTAACGGACATTTTGCAAAGGGAGATACTGTGATCTTTAGAATTGATAACTTAGAGAACTGAGAATCTCATCACTAGAAATAAAAGTGAGAACATACTTACTGAAGTTGTTCAGTACCATGTGAGAAAATGTTAGTGAAAATCATAAGCCTTTGCTAACTCTAATTAGACTTCTCCCATAATACACTTTTATCCTCGAATAATTTTGCAGTAAAACAAACAAATCTTATACAAACAACTCATTAGTGGGTTTTGGGGAGAGCAAAGAGTAATGTCCAGAAAACAGAGCCCTGTACTGTCACCAAGTACCTCGAATTGTGTGTCGTAACAGCTATAAAGAGAAAATGAAACAGACTCCTTGGTGCCAACAAGCAAGTAAAAAGAAGACAAATTGGTGTGGGTCCCAAGAAGGAATAGTCTAAGCAGAGTTTTTGTGTACTATAAAATATGGTCCTCTCCTGTGGAAAATAATACATTTTGTTTCCACCTATAGTTTTCTTCAAGTAATTACAAGGGCATTAAAAGTGAGAGATTACCTCAGGTCTATATAAAGGAGAATTTCTTTCAGAAACGACTGGGCAAGAGTTCTGCCGAGGTTAGACCTCCTACTTTAGAAACTGTAAGTAAACTTATTTTCAAGTCTAACCTTGGTGTGAAAGTTTAAACGCAGAATGAAGGGAAGGTTGATGTCTTTACTCCCACGATATTTGTCGGATACGGAAGTTAAAAACTTGCCTAAATATGTAACAATTCTTCTGCAAAAGAATGTTACACTCTATAAGGGGATGGGGTAGAGTAAAATGCCAGAGACGAACCTAAACATGTTTCAAGGTTTCCCCACTGTTTAATAAGGAAAAGGGAGTATCCTTAGCAATACTTTTAACTGTCCAGATACGTAAATCTTCTAAGTTAAGAACTGCTTCCAGGAAAGTAGCAGGGCAGTTTGCAGGTGCCTACTCTGGGAAGCCAGGCCGTCCGGTTAGGGTCCGTCAACCGTTCGCTACCTACACGGCTTCCGTCTGGCGTGAAACAGTAGCAAAAGCCCGCTACCTTCCGAAGCAGGCCCCACAAAAATGGCGTCTCTCCCACCCAATGTGACCAAATCGGGCATTCTCAACTCCTTTCCCCAACAGAGTGCTGGGGGCGCGGTGCCCAGTTCCGCCGGAAGAACAGTTACTGCGGCCTGGAACAGACGTCGGGGTTACTGGCAGAGCAAGCCGAGGTATAGTCCCAGACGCTTACAGCAGTACCTTTATTCTTGGGCATAGCGGTGAAGACAGCCTCGTGGGACCTCTTCCGACTCCTTTCTGGCGGTTACTACTTCTCTAAGAGCAGGCTGACCTAAGATGCCTCAGGTGGGTGCGCACAACAGACTGGCCACGGAGCTCTCTGCTAAACTGCGGACGCACACTTTCTGGCGTCAGCAATAGGCGACGCAGCTAATTGCGATGCTTTTCCGCGCCTCTCTTCGCCTGAGGCGTGGCCAAATGACTGACACCTAGTAGACCCCATTGGAATACCGGAGAGTTTCGTGCCGGATGAATAAACAGGTAGCGGGGCGGAACTCAAGGTGGAGAAAGTGGAGTCAAGGATGGAACGGGGCGGTTCCCTGGTGTCCGCTGCTTTGCTAAAAATACGTTTTCCAGTTTCACAAGTTAGTGGGTCGTTTAAACACCTAAATTTTAAGAGAGCCGTTACTCTTACACAGTAAGATTGGAGGACTGACTTAGGACAAGACCCTCTATGTTCAGAATGCTTCCTTCCTCCCTCTCTCCCTCCCTCCCTCCCTCCCTATTTTCCTTCTTTCCTTCCTTCCCTCCCTCCTTCGGAGTTTCGCTGTTGTTGCCCAGGCTGGAGTGCAGTGGAGCGAACTGCCCGGGTAATTTTTGTATTTTTGGTAGATACAGGGCTTCACCATGTTGGCCAGGGTGGTCTCAAACCCTTGGCCTCGTGATCCGTCAGCCTTGGCCTGCCAAATTCTGGGATTGCAGGCGTGAGCCACCGCGCCTGGCCTTTTTTTTTTTTTTCAGTCTCTGTCTTCTTTACCTCAGCACTTCACCGTAAACCATGTAAGTACCAAGGCCGCGCCTGTCGCCTAAGATTGCTACCACCCAGCGGAATACTGACAAACAGTAGACGGTAAATATGTATAGGAAATGGAAGGTAAATATACATAGGAAGGGGTGAGACTAAGCATCTGAATCTTACAGTAAATTATGGCTTAACCAAATGTTTCAAATGGACTGCCTGTTGTGAAATTATTTCAAGATAAAATTCCATTTGATTGTGATATGCAAGCATTTCATTTACTGGATTTGTTGTGTGTGCTACTATTGTGTTTAGAATGTTGGCATCTGTGTTAAGATATATTGGCTTGTTTCTTGTGATGACTTTGGCTTTAGGATCAATATAATCCTGGCTTCACAGAGTGAATTATGTAGCGTCCCTTTTTCTTCTGTGTTTTTGGACGCATTTGATGTAAATTCGTTAATTCTTTAAATGGTCCAAGGCCTTAGTTTTGATTATGAATTCGGATTATATTTATTCCCGAGTCAGTTCTGGTAGTTTGTATGTATCAGAAATTTGTTCATTTTTTCTAAATTATCTAACTTGTTGGGTGTATAATTGGCTATAATACGCAAAGAATAGTATCTTCCTAATCCTTTTTTTTCCCTTTCTTTCTGCAAGGTAAATAGTTTCTATGTATCAGGAATTTGTTCATTTATTCTTAATTATCTTATTGGGCATGTAACTGGCCATCATATGCATAGTATAGTATCCTCCTAATCCTTTTCTTTCTTTCTTTTTTTCTGCAAGGTAAGTGGTGGTACCCCGATCATCACTACTTGTTTTAAGGAATTTGAGTCTTCATGGTTTTGTTTTCAACAGCCTAGTGATGAAGACATAAAATTAAAAATAAATTTTTCTCTGAATCCAGAAATCCTCTCCACAAGGACAGTAGAGAATGAAATCAGTTTTACTGTTAAAAGTATTAAATATGAATTTAATGTACATTGTAGAAAATCAACCAAGAGATTACAAAGTAAAAAAGAAATCTCATCTTTTATATAGCTAAGCATCAAAGTAGTGTTTAAGGAAAACAAATTTTCTTAAAAGAAGTTACTGGTTGATCAGTAGTCTTTAATAAAGAAAATTTAACAGCACCATTTGTCACATACCCTTAGCTTACAATGATAACAGAAGACCATATGTTGTACATAGCTAATTGTCTTTAATCAGAAGGTAAAGTGATTTCTCATGTTTTTAATCTCAGGAGGTAGTTTTGCAATTTAGAGAAAAGCACCTACTGAGGTTAAGTTCTTATCTTTTACTGAAACTGGAAACAGAGGGGCACTTTCTGTCTTTATGTTTACATTTCAAAGAGATAACTCTTAGGTCCATTAGATAAATACTGCTGTCATTGATATGCTTTGGCTTTGCATCCCCACCCAAATCTCATCTAGAATTATAATCCTCGTGTGTTAAGGGAGGGACCTGATGGAAGGCGATTGCATTATGACGTTAGTTACCCCCATGCTGTTCTCCTGATAGTGAGGGAGTTCTCACAATAGCTGATGGTTTTAAAAATGTTCTGCAGTTTCACTCTCTCACTTTCCTACCTCCATTCCATGTAAGATGTGTCTTGCTTCCCATTCACCTTCTACCATGATTTTAAGTTTCCTGAATCCTCCCCAACCGTGCACAACTGTGTGTCAATTAAACATCCTTTCTTAATGAATTACCCAGTCTAAGGTCGTATTTTTGGAGCAGTGTGATAACAGACTAATACAGAGAATTGGTACCAGGAATGGGGTATTGCAGAAAACCTGAAAATGTGGAATCTACTTTGGAACTGGGTAATGCGGGAAGGTTGGAAGAGTTTGAAGTGCTCAGAAGAAGAGAGGATTATGTGGGAAATATTGGAACTTTATCTAAAGACTGGGTGAATGTTTTTGACCAAAATACTAGTAATGACATGGAGAATGAAGTCTAGGCTGAGATAGTCTCAGAAGGAAATGAGGAACTTCTTGGGAATTGGAGTAAAGGAAACACATGCTATGCTTTAGCAAAGCAAATGGTGGTATTTTGCTCCTGCCCTGTGGAACTTTGAACTTGAGAGAGATGGTTTGAAATTGGAACTTTTGTTTAAAAGGGAATCAGACCATAAATGTTAGGAAAATTTGCAGCCTGACCATGTGATAGAAAAGACAAAAAACGCCACCATTTTCTGGAAAGAAATTAAAGACTGCAGAAATTTGTATAACAAATGAGGAACTGAATGTTTAATAGTGATGACAATGGGGAATATTACTCTAGGGAAGGCCAGAGATCTTCAAGGGACCTCTTCTTATCACAGGCCCAGAGGCCTAGGAAGAAAAATAGTTTTATGGGCTGAGCACAGAGCCCTGCTGTCATTTGCAGCTTTGGGACTTGGCACCCTTCATTCCAGCCTCTCTAACTCAGATGTGGCCAAAAGGAGCCAAGGTACAGCTTGGGCCTTTGCTTCAGAGGATGCAAGCCCCAAGCCTTGGCAGTGTCCATGTGGTATTAGGCCTCTGGGTGCAGAGAAGACAAGAGTTGAACCTTGGGAACTTCTGCCTAAATTTCAGAGGTTCTATGGAAATGTCTGCATGTCCAGGCAGAAGTCTGCTCAGGGTGAAGCACCCGTGGATCACTTCTGCTAGGGCAGTGTGGAGGGGAAATGTAGGATTGGAACTCCCACACACAGTTCCCACTGGGCACTGCCTAGTGGAACTGTGAGAAGAGGACAACTGTCCTCCAAACCCCAGAATGGTAGATCCTCAGGCAGCTTGCATCATGTGCCTGGAAAAGCTGCAGGCACTCAACACCTTTCTGTGAAAGTAGCCACAGGGGATGTACCTTACAAAACCCGGGGACAGAGCTGTGGGAGCTCACCCCTTGCATCAGCATCCCCTGGATGTAAGATATGGAGTCAAATGACGTTTTGGAGCTTTAAGATTAATGATTGCCTGGCCAGGTTTTATACTTGCATGGGGCTTGTGGCCCCTTTGCTTTGGCTTATTTCTTCTGTTTGAAATGGTAACATTTACCAATGCCTGTATTACCATTATATTTTGGAAGTAACTAACTTGCTTTAATTTTCTAGGCTCATAGGCAAAAGGAACTTCCCCTTTCTCAGATAAGACTTTAGATTTGGACTTGTGAATTAATGCCAAAATGAGTTCAGACTTTGGGGGACTATTGGGAAGGCATTACTGGTTTTGAAATGTGAAAAAGACATGAGAGTTGGGAGGAAGTAGGGTTGAAACAATATAGTTTGGCTCTGTTCCCACCTAAATCTCATCTCAAATTATAATCCCCACGTTTTGAAGGAGGGACCAAATGTAAGGCGATTGGCTCATGGGAGCAGTTTCTCATATACTGTTTAAATGTTTTAAGTGTTCATAAATTGAATTATCCAATAAAATGACACAGTGTAAAAAAAGGTGATTAAAAATCCTCCCAATATTTAACAATGTGCTGCATAAAAGAGCCTCACATTATACTTAGGGAGCCTTACATTATACTTAGCCTCAGAATATATATAAAATATTAGAGTAAAGGGATTAAAAAATCTCTTCCAAGCAAATAATAATCAAAAGTGAGCAGAGAGAGCTATACTTACGGAAGTGCTTATCAGTGCTGAGACTGCTTTTTGGCCATAGAAAAAATACATTGGTTATTTTGCAAAGGCAAGTACAGTGGACTAACTGACAAGCTACTTGGTTAGTATGAGTCAACTCGTTTGGATCATTATTTCGCCTTAAAGTTTCATTTGGTTTTGTTCATGAGGACTTGAACAAATTCAAAGTCCTTTGAATATGAGACAAAAGAAGATTATTTACAATCTTTTTTTTCTTCGCATAACAAGACCTTATTTGCCATAAAATAGTCTTCCTGGCTTCTCTCAAAACTTTTAAATGTTTGCATGCAGCATCTATAATATGTCAAATAGTCCTTTTCAAATGAAATGACATTCTAACAAACGTGACTATTTTGACACACTTTTATCTAGTTGACAATATAGCCAAAGATGGGGATTATTAAACAAAATTATGAGAGGCATAGTTTTAGACTGATCTTGAGAACTAGGCCCCAGTAGACCAGACCAAACTGATACAGGGCAACCTGTGCACAGCCACATAATCAGTATAAAAATTTAAGGAAGCAGAAAGATCCCAAAATACATGGAAGCTGAGACCAAAAAAAAACTTGTGCTTTTTTTTTGTTCTTGATTTTGTTTGTTTGTTTGTTTTGAGACAGAGTTTCACTCTAATTTTGTTGCCCAGACTGGAGTGCAGTGGTGTCATCTCAGCTCACTGCGACCTCCACCTCCCAGGTACAAATGATTCTCCTGCCTTAGCCTCCTGAGTAGCTGGGATTACAGACGTGCACCACCACGCCTGGGTAATTTTTGTAATTTTTTTGAGTAGAGATGGGGTTTCACCGTGTTGGCCAGGCTGGTCTCAATCTCCTGACCTCAGATGATCCACCCACCTCGGCCTCCCAAAGTGCTGTGATTACAGGAGTGAGCCACTGCACCTAGCCTAAAACTTGTACATTTTAAATTGAGATAAGACTGACCACTGGCCAACAGTCTATTTCTGCTTGTTTGTATTTGATTGTACTGGAGAATCCTGAACATTGAAGGGCTCAGGCAAGAGAACATGCCCTGGAGAGGTGATGGTGGTGGCAGATACACGGTCAGGGTAAAGAGGATGTGAATCTTGTTCAAGAAGAGGTACATTAAACAAATGCCAAGAGCTCAGGAATAATGTCAGAGGACGGCCAATAAACGGAGCATTCTGGGGAGAAAGCAAACCATAAAAATACGTTCCTAACACTCTTCAGAGACCACATCCATATCTTTAAAGGGAAAAATAATAACACAAGGATTCAGGCTTCTCAGCTGCTTGTCTTTCTTCAGCGACTTCTCTACAACTCTCCTGCTCTCTCAGCAAGAATTTTGACAGCAGCAATGTTTTTCTTCTTCTTAAATCCCTGGTCAGGACCTCAGAAAAAGCTTATTTCCAATCTAGAATTTTTCACTTCCAATTTTTTTTATATACTAACTCTTAGAGGTTTTTGAATAAAGCTCAGTTCTTAAAGTCTATGCCCTGATGCCAAGAAATCTCTTGCCAGTAACATTCCTGCTTGCTTACAAGGGTAATTTCCTGAATCAGTTTCGTTCTATTCTGAATAGGAACAAATAAATTTTGAGAAAGACCAAGTGTATACCTTTACTTTATTAATTTTTTTACCCTGTGTTTCTGTACTCCACTATTATATCTCTATATCCTTAAAATATTTTGGTGCTGCAATACTTCGACCTTCATTCTATTTTTTTGTCTCCTTTATTCTCATTGTAAGAAAAAGCAATGTATAATTTAATTATATGTTGAGGGTAAAATGAATAGAGTAGAACGATAAATTAATGACTTACCTATTGTCTACTTTTGACTTAATTCTTTTTGTTAAAAATAAATAAGTGTGTTTTGAGACTATGGATATCATTTGCACTTCTTGGAATATAAGAGTGAAGAACTGAGATTAGGAAACACTACGATAGTAGCGTGGTCAACATAATTTTTAATAATTTTGGGACGAAAGAGTAGGGAAAGATCAGTTTTATTTACAAAACATATAAAACTCAGACCAAAGTTAAGGTTTTCTCAATGAATGCCTTATTGATCCAGCACCAGCAATAGAAAAGTTATCTGTACTACACTTAATTGCTTTGTGTTTTTTGTTAAAAATCTGTTGGCTGGACTTCTGTAGTCGGTATCTCAGTTATTGGTTGTGTTGCCTCATTGATTTATATGTGTCCCCTTTTGCCAATTAACAAAGTCTTCATTACTGTAACTTTATAGTAAGTCTATATAGTGGACATTTCTCTCATTTTACTCTTCTTCAGATTGTTTTAATAAGTCTAGTACTGGGCTCTTTTTTGCAGTATGCAGCTGCTTTTGCATCCTAAAAGTGATTGAGTTGAACTTTAGCAAGTTATCTGCCTCCGTATTTTCTGTTCTTTCAAAAGGTGAATGTAACATCTAATCCAATTCATTCATTGTAAGAATTCAGTGGGATTGATGTGTAAATATTTTAGGTAAAACCAGCATAGAATTATTAATCAATTTATGGTTCTTGTTTTGCGTCTCTTTGGGTTATGTAATCATAGAGACTGTATTGTGCTTCTCAGTCCCCTTCAGTAACCACATTTTGTTAACATGAACTCTTATGCTTTTCCACCTACTCCTGATGACTTTAATATTTTAACTGTAGCCTTGTAGTACAGTATGAAGTTGGATAGCATGATGCCTCTGGCTTTGTTCTTTTTTGTTAGTATTCCCTTGTCTATTTGGGCTCTTTTTTGTTTCATATAAATTTTAAAATAGTTTCTTCTAATTCTGTTAATGATGTCAGTGGTAGTTTAATGCAAATAGCAGTTAATCTATAAATTCCTTTGGACACTATGGCCATTTTTACAATATTGATTCTGTCTGTGCATGAGAATAAAATGTTTTTACATTTGTTTTTGTCCGCTGTTTTGAGCAGTGTTTTGTAGTTCTCCTTGAAGAGCTCCTTCAATTCCCTTGTGAGCTGTTCCTAGGTATTTTATTTTTTTTGATATAATTGTGAATGGAATTTTTTTTCTGATTTTGTTTTTGGCTTGACTGTTGTTGGTGTATAAAAATCCTAGCAATTTTGTACATTGATTTTGTATGCTGAGACTTTGCTGAAGTTGCTTTTCAGCTTAAAATCTTTGGGACAGACATGACCGGGTTTTCTGTATATAGGATATGTCATCTGGAACCAAAGACAATTTAACATACTCTCTTTGTATTTAAAGATGGTTTATTTCTCTCTCTTGTCTTATTGCTCTGACCAGAACTTCCAGTGCTGATTCAAATAAGAGTAGTGAGAGAGCACATCAATGTCTTGTGCCGGTTTTCAAGGAGATTGCTTCCAGCTTTTGCCCATTAGGTATGATACTGGCTATGGGTTTGTCATACAGGGTTCTTATTATTTTGAGATATGTTTCTTCAATAGCTAGTTCATTGAGAGTTTTTAACATGAAGGAATATTAAATTTTATCAAAGGCCTTTTCTGCCTGTATTGAGATAATTATTTGGTTTTTGCCTTTAATTTTGTTAATGTGATGTATCACATTTATTAATTTATGTATGTCAGACCAACTTTGCATCCTGGAAATAAAACACACTTGATCATGGAGGATAATCTTTAAAACATGCTTGATTGTGGAGGATAATCTTTTTGATATGCTGCTTAATTCAGTTGGTATTTTGTTGTTAATTTTTTCATCTATTTTCATCAAAGTTATTAGTTTAAGCTTTTTGTTCTTGTTGTTGTTGTATCTCAGGTTTTGGTATCAGGGTAATTCTAGCCTCACAGAATGAGTTAGGGAGGAGTGTCTCCTTTTCAAGTTTTTGGAATAGTATCAGAAAAATGGTACCAGCCCTTCTTCCTGCCTCTGGTAGAATTCACCTGTGACTCTATCAGGTAATGTATTTTTTGTTTGTTTGTTTTTTCAGAGGCTATTTGTTACTGCTTTAATTTCTTAATGTGTTATTGTTCTATTCAAAAATTCAATTTCTTTCTGGTTCAAGCTAGGGAGGGTATATATGTTTAGAAATGTATCTTTTTTTTTTCTAGATTGTTTAGTTTAGTACATAGAGGTGTTTGTGGTATTCTCTAATGGCCATATCTCTCATAATTTTTTATTTTGTTTATTTGAAATTTCTTTTTCTTATTCTTTAGGTAGAAGTCTTTTTTTTTTCTTTCAAAAAAATCTCCTAATTGGTTGGTATTTTGAAGTTTTTCTGACTCGTCATCTGAACACCACAAGTTCAGCTTTGATCTTGATTATTTATTTGTTTTTTTCCTGCTAGCTTTGGGTTTTCTTTGCTCTTGGTTCTCCAGTTCTTTTCATAGTGATGTTAGGTTAACTTGAGATGTTTCTTGCATTTAAGATAGAGTCTCAAAATTTTAATTTCTGCCTGAATTTTATTATTTACCCCATAATCCCTGAGGAGCCCATTGTTCAGTTTCTATATAGTTTTATGGCTTTGCATAAATTTTTGGATATTGGGTTCTAAGTTGGAGGGCAAGTAATTGCAGTTTTAGATTGTGAGTTTTAAATTATTATAAGTAGGCTTAAACACATCTTTCTTAATCAAAATAAATACCATTACAATCAACACATTTTTGCCAGTAAGAAATTTTTTTTAATGTCTGTAGCATAAAAATTTATGCTACAGAATTCAGTAATGTCTTGGAAAGCATTTTCTGCTATTTGCTGGTTGTAGAATCATTTTTCCTGCCAAAAGTTGTCAAGATGCTTTTCAGTTGGCAAAATACCAGATGAATAATGTGGTAATCAGTTGGCAAGATATGAATATGGTAAGTGGTAATCAATTGGCAAGATATCAGATGAATATGATGGATGAGGCAAAACTTTGTAGCCCAAATTGTTTAACTTTTAAATCGTTTGTTCAATGTGTAGTTAAACATTGTTTAAAAAAAAAATTGAGCCTTTTTTGTTGACCAGTGAGGCTGCAGGCATTGCAGTTTTTGGTGCATTTTATTGATTTGCTAAGCATGCTTCTCAGATGTAATAGTTTCACTAAGATTCAGAAAGCTATAGTAGATAAGGCCAGCAGAGCATCAAACAGTTACCATGACCTTTGTTTGGTGTAAGTTAACCTTTTAGAAGTTTGTTGGAGCCTCTTCTGCATCCAACCACTGAGCTAGTCTTTGCTGGTTGTTATATAAAATCCAGTTTTCATTGCATGTCACAATGTAATTGAGAATTTTTTTTTTGTAGAATAAGAGAACATGACACTTCAGAATTACATTTAAATTTTTTTTCTCAGTTTATGAGGCACCCACTTATAGAGCTTTTCTACCTTTCCAATTTGCTTTAAGTGCCAAATTACTGTAGAGTGGTTGACATTGAGTTCTTGACAACTCACTGTTCTGTTCACTGCAGTGTGTTTAGTAGTGACTGTAGTGGCTTCTTATGTAGTTGTAAGAGGATCAGCTTTGATGATAGTTTTCAGTTGGTCATTGTCAACTTCTGATGACTGGCCACTATGCCTCTCATCTTTAAGGACCTAGTCTCCTCTACAAAACTCAAACAACCGCCACTCTGTACGTTCATTAGCAGTTTCTGGGACAAATGCATTGTTAATGTTGCAAAATTTCTCTGCTGCTTTATGATCCATTTTGAACTTGAATAAGGAAATTGCTCAAATTCATTTTTTGTCTAACATTATTTTCATAGTCTACAATAATCACAAAATACACATCAAGTAATAAGTAACAAAGAAAGTGAAATGCACATGATAATGATGTATAACATAACCACATTTATTAAATAATAAATTCTGGTATCAAACAACAAATATCAATAATGAAAAAACATAATTACTTATGCGCCAGCCTGCTTTGTGTTCTGTAGTGGCTGTTGCACTCTGCAGTTGTCCTCTGAGAGACTATTTGTTATAATTTCAGTTCTTTTTGCATCTGCTGAAAAATATTTTACTTCTAATTATGTAATTAATTTTAGAGTAAGTGCCATGTGGTTATGGCAAGAATTCATATTCTGTTGCTTTGGTGTTAAGAGTTTCTAAGATATCTCTTAGGTACCTTTGATTTAGGACTGAGTTCATGTCCTAAATATTATTGATAATTTTCTGTCTCAGTGATCTCTCTAATATTTTCTATGGGATGTTTAAGTCTCACACTATTATTGAGTCAGGTAATAAGTCTCTTTGAAGATCTCTAACAATTTGTTTTACAAATGTGAGTCCTTCTGTAGTGTGAGCAAGTATATTTAGAATAGTTAACTCTTGTTGAATTTAGGTTTTCAACATTATGTAATGCCCTTCTTTGTGTATATTTGTGTGTTTGTGTGTGTGTGTGTTTTAATCTTTATTTGTTTAAAGTTGAAGCAACTTTTAAAGAAACTAGGATTGCAACCCCTGCTTTTTTTGCTGTTTTCCAATTGGTTGGTAAATTTTTCTCTCTTTTTTTGTTTTCAGCCTATATGTGTCTTTGCCTATAATATGTTTCTTGAAGACATCATACTAATGGGTTTTGGTTCTTTATTCAGCCTGCCATTTTGGGTTTTTTGATTGGGACAGATAACTTATTTACACTTAAGGTTAGTATTGTTATGTGTAAATTTTACTCTGTTATAGTTATGCTTGCTGGGTATTTTGCAGACTTGTTTATGAGGTTGTTTTATGGTGTCACTGTTCTCTTCACTTAGTGTGTTTTGTAGTGGTTGGTTGTTTTTTTTCCTACAATTAGTGTTTTGTTTAGGGGCTTACATAAGTCAGGTCTCATGCTTACCAATTCTCTCAGCATTTGCTTGTCTGAAGGGAATCTTATTTCTCCTTCACGTATGAAGCTTAGTTTTGCCAGATGTAAAATTCTAGGTTAGCATTTTTTTAAGAATGTTGAATATTGGCCCCTAATCTCTTCTGGCTTGTAGGGTTTCTACTGAGAGGTTTGCTGTGTGCGATGGTCTTCGCTATGTAGGTGACCTGGTTTTTCACTCTGGCTGCTTTTAACATTTTCTTTTTCATTTTTAGCTTTGAGTATCTGACGATTGTATGTATTGAACCTTGTCTTCTCATGGAGTATCTTACTGGGGTCTTCTGCATTTTCTCAATTTGAATGCTAGCCTACTTTGCTAGGTTGGGGAAGTTCTACTGTGCAATATCCTGAAGTATGTTATCCAAATTGGTTTCATTCTTCCCTCTTTGAGATACCTTAATCAGTTCTACATTTGTTCACTTTAGATAATTTAATATTTCTAAGAAATTATTATTCTTTTTAGTTATTTTCTTTTTATATATTCTGCCTGTCGTACCTCATAAAGATATTCTTTAAGCTCGATACTCTTTTCTCTACTCAGTCTGTTCTTTTATTAATATTTCTATTAATACTGTAATACTTGTGATTGCATTGTAAAGATCTTGTAGTGTGTTTTTCAACTTAATCAGGTTGGTTATATTTCTTTCTAGACCTGCTGTTTTAGTTGTTAGCTCCTGTTTTGTTGTAATTCTTAGCTTCTTTACATTGGATTACAGTATGCTCCTTTTGCTAAGCGAAGTTTATTTACATTCTGAAGCATACTTTTATCAATTCAGTCATCTCACCCTCAGTACATTTCTGACCCTTGCTGAAGATGTGTTGTTGTCATTTGGAGAAAAATAAGCACTGTGACTTTTTGAGTTTCTTTATTTTTGTGTTGCTTTTTTTTTTCATCTTTGTGGGCTTATCTACCTATAATCTTTGACATTGCCCATTTTTGGATGTGGTTTTATTATTGTTGTTTTCTGTTTGTTTTTCTTTTAACAGTTTCACCACTCTTTCTGAGGGCTGCTGAAGTTTGCTAGAGGTCTTCTTCAGACTCTCGTTTTGTGAGATTTTCTGTACTTAGAGGCATCACCTGTGAAGATTGGAAAACAAAAAAGATGCCAACCTGACCTTCTTCCAAGGGTTTTACCCTAGATGGGTATTGGTTTGTTACTCACTCAAACTTGCCTATAGAAAGTGGCTGGAGATTCTGCTTGGAAGGTCTTACCCTATTGGGAGGAATAGACAGGGACCTGCTTAAAGAAGCAGTTTTGCTGCTTTTTGGTAGAGCAGCCATGCTGTTTTAGGGATCCCTTTACCCCACAATTAGTTCAGAGCCCACAGTCTGGACTCATCTTTAGGTTTGCAGAAAGTAGCTCTGTTTCTAGTCCACTGACAGGTGTGGCTTAGTTTGGATTTCTAGAAGGTCTTTATTTAAAGTTTCAATAAGTCCCCAGGATAACCACACTACTTTAGTCTATGGCTGAGATAGTCTTGACTTGAAATACAAGGTTTTGTTTTGTTTTGTTTATAGCAAAGACTGATACGTTTAAGCTAGCTGCTGATGTGATGGAATAAACTGCCTCCTGGTGAGTACCAGCATTAACAGGATCATTCTCATGTTGAAGGTGAGAATAGCTGCAGCGAATTTACAGACTTCATTCAAGATTCACGATCTAGTATAGAGTGTTATCTGCAGAGACACTACTAGATATATATATCTGTGTGCCACAAAATTGTCCAAATTTTTATAATATAAGTTTAGTCACTGTATACCATCATGAGTACACATGGTGACAGACCTGCAAGACTATCCTGGTACATCTCATAGCCATTTTCAAAAATGACAGAGTAACTGTATGGCTGTAGCAAAGGGATCTGGAGCCATAATAGCATCATCCCAACAGAAACTGTTGTGGAATAGAGAAAGGCTGACTTGTTCTGATGGCACAGATGGGCATTTCCCTTTGGGTCCTTATGTGAGCACTACTGAGCTAGGATCATGTTGGAGAAAGAATTTGCAGTCAAGTTATAGAATGATATTTGGGTTTACTGCCAAGACAAATGTCGGCATACAGAAAAATCTTTTGCCTAGGCTGTAGTTCATGTGACCCTTTCTTGACTTATGGTTTGAGTTACAGTGTCAAGAACATGTAAGGCTGTAGCTGAGCCAAAGTAGCCATTCGGGTTACAATAAATTAGAATAAATAGAACATCTGCCACACAGGTGTATGTCTATACTCCCAGTATCTCCTTTTTTACAGCTTGGGCTCCACCAGAGTTTCACAACCACCTACCTGAATCCCAAGACTCCATCAGAGCAAGAAAGGTACTTCTTTGCATGGATAGGTACAGAATCATCATCATCAGGGGATATAAATTGGTGACCACTTTTTCCGCCATTTTGCTGATGTCACCCTGTATTTTATAGTCTATGAACAGTTATCATATCATTGTACAATATAAACAAAAATTTACTAAGTTAAGCACAAATTTACTCACTGTGTACCATGTCTGACACATCACCAATTTGTGTGTCTGTGTGTGTGTGCGTGTGCATTAGTTAGAAGCAAAAGAAAAATTGAAGCCCTATGGAATCCACATGGCCCTTGCAAATGTTGAGTTATAACTGCATTATTGTGATTGGTAGTGTGCCAAGCAACAGTCCAAAGAAATAAGAGCTCTAGACACTGTGCTGTAAATGCTCAACTCTCCACTTGTAAATAAAAGAGCATAGTTATTTTTTCAATATTATTTTATTTATCATTATTTAAAATTGATTTTCATAAATAATGTTACTTTAAAAATAATTTGTTTTTTAATTATTCAAAAAAGTAAAAAAAAAGTTATTTTGTGATATAAAAACAACTAATGGTCAAACAGACCACATGCTCCACCTTGTGGACACCTTGAAGTTCAAAGATCAAATTAAAACAACAATGTACTTAAATATGACTAAGTTTCTTAACTTAAACAAAGTTTCTTAAGCCTTTATATTTTGTACTTGGATTGAAAAGTCTTTGTTAAAAAACTTTTGTTTCATTTTGCTTTTGCATGTATGCTCTGAAGTGTTTTTCCTTGGGCTGGCTTGGGAAAACAGCATTGATTTCTAGCAAGATAACCAAATGTCCTGCAAAGGCAGCCAATTGACCAGCTCCACTGTTTTTGAAGAGTGTAGGGGTACACAACAGAGGTGCGTGCAAGCAGAAAAATCTTGTAAATACCTATGGCTATAATACTTGGAATGCATTGGCTCACTTGCATTTTCTGGCCTTGGAAGGAGAACAGAATCATGTTCTGTATGCTTAGAAGTTTCCTTATCTTCCAGGAATAGAACCCTGCAGAGTGTGGCATTTTCCAAAAGTCCTTTCTGACCTTTTTTTTTTTTTTCTTTCTACTACTGTCTTGGGGGATGTGAGTCTGCTGGCAAGGACTCTTTTGTTTGCTGACAAGAGCTTCTCAGTATGCAGCTTTCTGTACAACAGACCCTGACAATTCTCACTATGGTTCAAATTAGATACTGCTAGCCCTATTTTTTCTCAATAAAGCATCATGCTTCACATTAGCTCAGCTGCATTTCCAATACAAGACATTCTTTCTTCACAGTAGGGAGGTGCCTTGTTAAAAAATGTTTTATTTGCATTTGTATTCCAGTCTATAAATTGTGTCTAAATTCAAGCACCCAAGATACTAGATGAACTGTATTTCTTGTAGCATGCTCATCTTTAAGAATTTTGGAGAAGGGCAAGAAACTTTCAGAAAGTATAGAGTCCCCTTACAAATAGAAAAAATGCAAAGTAAACAACTATTAACAAGAACACATACTAGTAAAAATATATTTATTACACAAATATGGAAACAAATGGGGCAGAAAAAGCCTCCACAGATCTTTGATGCATGACCTAAAGCACCTCCTGGGTTTACTACATTTCTCTATAGGCCTAGATCAATTAGTTCATACTCTTGGCAAGCCCAAAGTATGATCACGCTGCTTTGAGATCTGTCCTCGTTACCAAAGCCTCTACTATAAAACTCTTAATTTTTTTTTCCCCACCATTGGATGCCCCAGAGGGGGATCTCTGTCTTAGATGATTGTTTTGGGAGTGGTTCTGAGGAAGTGTGACAGAGTTGGGGTGGTGCTTTAGGGGTGTTCTGGCATTTCATAGTGAGTGGTACAGGTTAGAACCAGTCAAAAAGGATAGCCAGATCTGGGAAGGCCTGTGCATGGGATAAAATGAGATTGAAAAACTATGAGTCCAACCCCTAATGCCTCTGAATGTAAATGATAAGCTGTATAATCTTTTGGGATCTCTGAGGATAAGTAAGCTTCATGGGCAAGTATGAAATACAAGTATGAAAGACAAACTGCAACACAATTACTAGTCTTTTTTTCCTTGCCATGGGCTTCAAGGCACTGCTTAAGTTTCTTACTCCTTTTTTCCACAGCCTGAAACCATGTATATATAATCAAGACACAGAAATTGATATATTTGTTTATGCTTTTGATAACCATCTTGGTAGTTCTGGTCAAGAGTGGTCCAATAGAAGTATTAGGCAGACTGACCCAAGTGATGGGCATCTGGTGATGGTGTTCTGGAATCTGGATTAGCAGAGGCAATAGCAGCAATATCTGTCTGACCAGTATATTGGGGCTCGCAGGCAGGATGTTTGACATCTTGTTCTTCACTACCATGAGTAAAGTTATTTCATCAGACCTCAAGCAGAATTATGTCTTTTCAGTCAGGATTCCAGTTGGATATCAGTTAATACTGAATGCTGTATGCCTTTGCCTTCAGCCAGCATTACCACTGCTGAATTCCAAAACAAGACTTCCTCCAGTTACTTGCTACGATCCACTGGTACACACCATAATCCACAGACAGTTGGTAGCCTTTTATTCCCCAAAACTTGCATTGCCTCCACTGCCTAGTATCCAGGGCCAGCCAACGATAGATAGAACTCTGACTGTATAATTTTGGGCTCTCTAGATTTAGAATTATTTCTTCTGCGTACTGGTTCTACCAATTAACACCCGCATGCCATAATGAGTTCCTGCTTGATCAAACTTAAGGCAGAGTAGGCATCTATACAACATATGAGCTGCTTTCTAGAAAGAAATGGCATTCCTAATATGGTTTGGATTTGTGTACTCATCTGAACCTCATGTCAAATTGTAATTCGTAATGTTGGAGGAGGGTGATATTGGAACATGACTGGATTATGTGGAGTGATTCTCTCCTGGCTCTTATCATGATAGCGAGTGAGTTATAATGAGATTTGGTTATTTAAAAGTGTGTAGCACTTCCCGTCCTCTCTTATTCCTGCTCTGACCATGTAAGACAAGCCTGCTTCCCCTTCGCATTCTGCCATGTTTTTAAATTTTTTGCAGCTTCCCCAGTCATGCTTCCTGCAGAGCCTACAGAACCATGAGACAATTAAACCTCTTTTCTTTGTAAATTACTTGAGTCTCAGGTCATCCTTTATAGCAGTGTGGGAACTGAGTAATTCAGAAAATTGGAACTGAGATATGGGGCATTGTTTTAAAGACAGCTGAAAATGTGGAAGTTGCTTTGGAAGTGGGTAGTGGACAGAAATTTTATCTCATCTTCCCATCTTATTCTGATCTCTCCAAACAGAAACTTTATAGGGACTGGCTAAACTCTTGTGACCAAAATGGTGACAGTCATACAAATAATGAGATCCAGGTTGATGTGGTTTCAGATGGAGATAAGCAATATATTGAGAACTGAAGTAAATTTCACTCTTTCCATGTGTTAACAAAGAACTCAGTGGCATTGTTTCCCCACTGCAGGAATCTTTGAACTTGAAAGAGATAATTTAGGGAATCTGGTAAAAGAAATTGCTAAGCAACAAAGAGTTTAAGATGTGACCGGGCCACCTCTAACTGTGTATACATACTCATATTTGTGATCAAAAAGATAATCTAAAATGAAAACTTCAATTTAAAAGGAAAGCAGAGCATAAAAAGTTGCAAAATTTGCAACCCAATCATCCAATAGGAAAAAAAAAATTTGGGGGAGGGGGGGAGAAATTATGCTGGCTGCAGAAATTTGTATAATTGAAAGTAGCTGAATATTAATAGCAAATAAAATGGAAAAATTGTGATTGTCGAAAACACAATGGGAGAAATGCCTTCAAGGCATTTTTGAGACCATCACAACAGCCATCTCATCACAGGCCCAAACATCTAGAAGGGAAGAAGAGTTTCATGGGTCAGGACCAGAGCTCCACTGCCCTGTGCAACCTCAGAGCACTGTTCCTTTGTCCCAGCTGCTCCAACTCCAACCATGGCTAAAGAGCCCCAGATATTCTCCTGAGTGTGCAAGAAATATATCTTGGTCAATTCCATATGATTTTTCAGACTGCATGTGCACAGATGGCAAGGGTTGAATTTAGGGGCCTCTGCCCAGATTTGAGGATGTATAAAAATGCCTAGATAGGCCAGGCACTGTGACTGTAATCCCAGCACTTTGGGAGGCCGAGGCAGGCAGATCACGAGGTCAGGAGATGGAGACCATTCTAGCTAACACGGTGAAACCCTGTCTCTACTAAAAAACACAAAAAATTAGCTGGGCGTGGTGTTGGGGGCCTCTAGTCCCAGCTACTCAGGAGGCTGAAGCAGGAGAATGATGTGAACCTGGGAGGCAAAGCGTGCTGAGATCGCACCACTGCACACTCCAGAATGGGCAACAGAGCAAGACTCTGTCTTTAAAAAAAAAAAAAAAAAAAAAAGATGTCCACAAGTCGGCTATCAGAGCAGAGCCCTCATGGAGAACCTTTACAAGGTCAGTGTAGTGTATAAAAATGCCTAGATATCCATAAGTCTGCTGCAGGGGCAGAGCTCTCATGGAGAACTTTTCAAGGTCAGTGTAGAGAGGACATACCAGGATGGAGCCCCAACACAGAATCCCCACTGAGGCACTGCTTAGTGAAGCTATGAGAAGGCCACTGCCCTCCCAACACTGAAATGTTTGATCCACTCACAGCTTAATCCATGCATCTGAAAAAGCTTCAGGCACTCAATGTTTGGCCATGAAAGCAGTTGTGGGGGCTGTGGCCTCTAGATCCACAGAGGTGGAGCTATTCAAGGCCTTGAGAGCTCATCTTTTACATCAGTATGGCCTAGATATGAGATATGGAGTCAAAAAATTATTTTGGAACTTTGAAATTTAATAATTGCCTTTCTGGCTTTAGAATTTGCAGGGGGCTTTTCTGTTTGACATGGAAATACCTCTCCCTAGGTAGTGAAGTTAAGCTCTGGCACAGTGAAGCCATCTGATGAGGGAATTGTTTTTAAGGCAGGTTTCACAAGTATTACAATCTAATTTACTGTTTTTAACGTATTTTTATTTGAGAACAATCTCTGGGCTAGTTGGTAAGTTTTATCATTTCCTAAGTGAAAACCTTGGTAAAGGACATCAGGAACTTTTCACTAACTGGAGGATGACAAGTGGAGTTTTCCTTCCATCCATTGTAACCATCCGAGGACTGAAAAATGTATCCTTCAGAAGTAGTATATTCTATCTTCGCAGGGGAATACCAAGGCTTTATTTTCTCTTTGGAAAATTCCCAAATTAGAAGAGCCTCCAGTGTGTAAGATCGCTGGAATATTTTTGCTGCTGTCTCAGTTGCTCAGTCTGCTGGTCTCTTTCCCTCAGTGATGTTATCTATCCCTTTCCGGTAAACTCTGCAATATATTACTGCCATTCCCTGTGAAAGAAAATCTGAGGACAACGTTCTGTCTACTTCCTGATGGTGTTTCATGGGATAACCATTAGCGGTTAGTCAGTGTTTTTCTTTCCAACAAGGCATGAAAAACCAGAAAAGCATACCTAGAATCAGTATAAATGCTTAGAACCTTTCCTTTGCTTAGTTTGAGCACCCTCATGAGGGCAAATCAACTCAGCTAATCAAGCACTGGTGCCTGTGAGAGAGGCACACCATCAATAATTTCACCCAGTGTGGCTGCTGTTCCATGGGTATATGCTGCCCCTTGGGTTCCTTGTTCTACAAAAGAGGTCCCATCATTGAAAGTAGTCTAGTCTGGATTTCCTAGGGAAGTTTCTTTGTGGTCCTCCTTGGCTGCATAGGTTTGGGCTACTATCTGTTCACAGTCATGTTCAGGTTGTTTTGTTTTCTCTGGGAGGAAAGTGGCTGAATTTAGGCTAGGATAGGGTTTTCACTGTACTGCAGATCCCTCCAGCAGCAAAGCTTAATAATTGAGAAGGCAGTTTTCTGCTAGCCAGTCTTCCTTTGGAGTACAGCAGTCCTGCTACATCACAGGTGTGTGAACAGTTAAGACATTCCCCATGGTCACCTTATTAGCTACTGGAACAAACAAGGCCACTGCTGAAACTGCTTAGAGGCATGCTGGGGTATCCTTTGCCCACCAAGTTGAGCCCCTTGCTTAGGTAACTGAATGACTACTGGGCTGGACATTGGGCCTTAGTTAAAACTCCCAAGGCTCCCTTTGTGAGGCATAAAGATTAAATGAGTTTCTTATGGGAAGGCTGGTGACAGATGCTTTAAGTAAGGCTCATTTTAACTGGTTAAAGGCCTTTCCAGACTCAGGTTCTCAGGTTAGGGAGTGAATTTTAGCTTTCTGAGTTTCTTTCACAAAGCAATGTAAGAGGCAAGGTATTTTGCTGTACCCTGGTATCCACTATCTGCAAAAACCTATAATGCCCAGAAACCCACCTAGCTGTTTGAGGGGCTTGGAAAGGGGAAAAGAGGAAATAAGATGAATTCTCTCTTTACTCAATGTTCTGATCTCCTCTAGATACTTTAATGAAATTTGACAAAGCTGAGCATTAGATTTTAAAACCTTATACCTTCTGTCGGCTAAGAAATTAAGAATAGCTTTAGTGCCTTCCTGCAAAGCACCATCAATTGAGACACAAAGGAGAATGTCATCAGCATACTGTAAAATTTTAATCTCAAGATAAGAGAATTCAGACAGGTCTTTTGAAAATGCCCAAACAAATGAGAGGTGTCTCAGAGTCCCTGAGGCAGCACCATGAAGGTTAACTGGGTGGTCTGTTGGGGGAATCTTTGAAGGCAAACAAGTAGAGGGAGTCAGGGTGCAATGGTATTCAGAAAAAAGCATTCTTCAAGTCTAGAATGTTGAAAATTTGGATTCCCTCAAAGTTAGCAATGTATAAGGATTAGGAACTGTTAGGCAGGAATCTAGACCCAACATGGTGGTATCACTCAGCATGGCAGGCCCTTTGTTAGGACTTCCCGCCCTTCACTTCCTGCTAAGATTCTCAGGGCGCGAAAAAAGCCCGCGCCCGCCGAAGAACCCCCGCTCTGCGCAAGCTCCTGGACACAGCATTCCCCAGAAATCCAAACCTAACTCAGGAAAACCGAAACCTACAAACCCTGCCTACCTCGCCCTATAAAAGGCCCCAGATACCCGCCCGGAGCGCGACTTCCTCAGCCCTCCCGCTAGAGGACCGGTGAACTTCGCCGGCCAGGCCAGTAAAGGCTGCCTTTGTTCTCATCTACCTCGTGTCTTCTTGCTCGGTTCCCCATTTACATTACAGGAACTACCAGATCATGTGTAACCACAGCCTCATTAATGAGATAGAAGTCCTGAACTAGCCTCCATTTCCTATTGTGTTTCCGCACTTTTAATTTTGAGGTGTTGTAAGGGTTGTTTCCGGGCCTAAGAAAGCCTTGTGCTTTTAGGTTATCAGTGAAGGCTTTTAGCTCTTTCCTAGATTCTGACTTTAGGAGATACTGCTTTTGGTTAGTAAAATAAGTAGGATACTTAAGGTGAATCTAGACCAGTGCAATGACTGTAGCCCAGCCAGTTTTTTCCCTGAGTTGCCCATACTTCTGGGTTAATACTGGTTTCCATTAAAGGAAGCTAAAGACTTTGTTCTGGAGTCATTAGGATGGTGGCTCATATATAGGCTGGAATGAATCTACCTAGTTAAGAAGTGTGACTGTCAAGCATGGTTTTAAAAAACATGGGTAAATAGCAGGTTTCCCTAACTATGACAAAGGGCTTAGAAAGACAGAGAGTTAAGGAATTTTTTTTTTTAAATGCTCACCACATTTGTGCTATGGGAGAATAGAAAGCCTAGATTAGAGAGGAGAACAGAGAGACTAACTACAGTGCCCAGAAAGAAGTCTACCTTTCTCCCTTCCATCTCCAGAATCACCCAGTGCTCCTGGAGAGTGATGGCAGTTTGAGCCGTTGGTGCAAGGGAAGTGAGTCTTGGGACTTCTCCATCTTGCTGTACTATGTGGGAGACTGGACCCACAGACCTGTTGGTTTATATTTCTGGGGACAGTTTTACTTCCAGTGGTCCCCACCATAGGCTCAACAGAGTCAAGATGGCTTCCTTTTTTTGTCATAGCAGTTCTTCCTAAGGTGTCCTGGCTTTCCACATTAGTAGCAGTTAGCAAGTACACCTCATGAATCCTGGATTTTTTAGGGTTATAATGAGGCCACTGGAGCCACTGTTCTTTTTTCTCCTGGGCCGCCTCCTAGCTCCTTGTAAAGACTTAGGTAGCCACCTTCAGGAGGTTCTCTAGGGTGCTATTTGAACCGATGGTCTGTTTAAACTTGTCTTACTTTTCTTTTAACATTAACTGACTTTTAACGGAATCAAAATACACGGAGATGTATTTCATTGAAGTCTCTCTCCACCTTTCCACAAAAACTGACCAGTTTTCATCTAGCTTTTGATATATCATGGATACCTGAGAGTAATGAAAATATCTGGCCGTGGTCCCTTATAGGCCTTCCTGTATGCACATTAGAAAGTGTTTTCTTTTCCACTTTTCCACCAATCTGCATAATTAATGGAATTCCGATTACACCTTCAAAGGGATGCTGCCTTCCTCCCTATTGGGAATGGAGATTTTGCTATTTGTTCACCGTCTTTTTTTTTTTTTTTTTTTTTGAGATAGAGTCTCATACTCTCGCCCAGGCTGAAGTGCAGTGGTGTGCTCTCGGCTCACTACAAACTCCGCCTCCTGGGTTCACTCCATTCTCTGCCTCAGCCTCCCAAGTAGTTGGGACTAAAGGCACCCGCCACCACACCTGGCTAAATTTTTTGTATTATTAGTAGAGATAGGGTTTCACCATGTTAACCAGGATGGTCTCGATCTCCTGACTTCGTGATTCACCCGCCTCAGCTTCCCACACTGCTGGGATTACAGGCATCAGCCACCATGCGCACCCTTGCTTTATTCTTTTAGCGTATCTTCTAGATTTCTTTCCTTGTAGACTTTTAGACTGCTACAGGAGATATGCTGTTTGTCTCTGAATGTTTCTGCTTCTTGTAGGGCTGCCTGTATTTCTGCAACAGTTAGGGTTTAGTTTGGAAGTAACATAGCATCTCTCCAGGAAGGATGAAACACTTGGGTTAAATTGTGGAAGGCCTCTACACCTATCTCTGGGTCATTAGAAAACTTGCCTAGGTCCCCCTTTTTTTGTCTAAGGTCCTGAAATGGAAAGGGAAGTGTAAGTGTAGTAGCACCACGTCCATCAGACATTTCCTGTAAGGGCAACAGTGAAGTTGGGTGTCACTTGGGTAGCATATCCAGAGGATCTCATAAAATGGTTAATGGGACCCCAGATAAGGGGATCAGGTAGGGCATCGAGAAGGTGCGTTAGAGGGTTTCCCAGGAATTTGTCTTTCTGACTTTGGGGAATTATCATTTGTAGGTTTGTCTGATATGACTGCCAAGAGGGCAGGGTCAATTTTACAATGCTTGTAAAAATCTGGGTTGTCTCACAAGGAAAAGGAAGCTTGTACATAAGGAACCTTGGATCATTTTCTCTCCCATTAGCAGAAAGATCTAGTTGTTGTATAGTATTCAGATTAACACTTCTCTCAGGAGGCCAGACTTTCTGCCTTTCCTGCAGTTGGTAAGATGGCAACAATCTTGTGCAAAAAAAAAAAATGAGGAATTTTTTTCTTCACAGTCTGAGGGTCAGAGCAGTTTTAGTGTTTCAGAATGCATTTGAGAAGACTGCAGGCTGCAGATGGTTTGTTACTTATCTAAAAGAGAGAGGAAAAGAAGGTGTACCATAGTTTCTTTTTCCATTTGAAGTAACCCAAGGAGGAAAGAAAATAGAAAAAGTGTCCCCTGTAATTTCTTCCCTTAAATCTCCTCTGAGGCCTGGTGACCATCATAGTGTCATCCATGAATTCAATCATGACCTTCATCCATGAATCTGGAGGAGCTAGCTGGCAAGAGTAATCGTGTTTCTGAGATGGAGCCATATAAATTCATGATTTTTGCAGTGGGGAGAAGCTTGGCCTCTCCTATTCCTTTGTAAAACCTGGGATTCAAACTGTGAGGCAGGAAGCAAGGAAGCAAACGAGAGGAACTCTGGCTGTTATGCCCAGACCGTTTGTTCCCCAAAGAAGACCACCAGAGTCCACAGCATACAAGAGGGCCCCGAACAATGCGAGTGCTTGCTTTTTATAGCCCGATGTAAACAGGATATGTAAAGTTACAGGGGAACAAGGTAATTCTCTCGGTTACAGTGTTACAATTGGTTAATATTATACATTCAGCATTTTTTATTGGTTCCCGCTGCGTCCTTATCGGAGATTTCCCAGGTGGTGTTTTTCTGAAGTTTGAAAGAAATATGGAAGAATGTGTTTGTGCTGGGCTCAGGAAGTTGGGAGATATATGAAGGATGTGTCTCATTGCTTTCATGGCCTTGTGGAGAGTCCATATTTTTCCTTTTTTTAAAAAAAAGTCATGCAATAAAGCCCTGCTTTACTCACCTTTCAAACCAACTGTGAGACTGAACTTTTGTGGTTGTGAGATAAGGATCTTATCTTTAGCTGAACTAAGGAAATGTCCTGTAATATTTTTAGGCATGCCATGTGGGGCCTGGAGAAATGGTGAGGAAAATAGGGAATCAAAACCTTTCACTGTGGTTTGTAAGCCTCTTTGTCCTCGAACATCTGAGCGTAAGCGGTCTGGGGCCTTTTCATGGCCTTTTATTCCTTTTACAAGACAGATCAATGAGCTGCAGTTTTTCACTTCTCCCCTCCCTACTGGGCTGGGCTGCATGACCCCGAGGCACCCAAGGCGGCTGGGACTATCTGACATTTTCTGCCACGTGCCACGGGAGACTTCTCCTTCAACTGCCAAGGGGTTTAAGTCCATCAGACAGTAATTAAGCTCAAGCTTGTCTCCCTGATGGAGAAATCACTAGCACAAAATACATCAGACAGTTATGATTTCCTTTTACTGTCATCTCAATGGCTCCCATTCCACTTTTTACTGCTCTCAAGAAGAAAAAATATATGGCATACTTTATCTCCAGAAAGAATCAAACGTACATTGCCAGAGCCTAGAGTCATTAAAATTAAGTCAGAGAGCTTTCCCATTCCCTTTCCCTTTCAAAAAGGTAAATGATGTTGAAAAAAGACACAACTCTACCATGTAGGAAAACAATTTGAATAGGGTAAGGTAAGGAAGCAGTCATTGGTTAATAGAAGTTGCAAAGAAGACTTAGGACTGTCTCCTTTCAAAGGAAACAATGTTTTTCTAAGTGAGAAAATATTTTTGTTCTAAATTAGATGCCAAGATGGGGGAAATGCATTTCCCAGTAATTTCTCTGCATCTCCTCTGAAGAAAAGCAATCTACGTAAGTGCTGTGGTCCAAAGAGACTTCCTAAGATTTCAAAGCTGCAACTTGGGTACAGGCCAATATCTAATATTGAGAAAGAGATGTTTTCAGGGAAAGATCTTATAAACTAGAAAATGTGAACCGCTAAAAATCATCCTACTAGACAATGTTCATATTACTAAATATTTTCTAAACAAGCAGTACACTTAACAAAGGGAATACTGTCTTGCATTGAATACCAAAACCAAAGAAAAGGAATAGGCAGAATAGAGTGAGAAGCGGGACAGGATAGAACAGCTTAATCTTCCGTACCTGAAATAATTCAGTTTATGGTTTTCCTTCATCCATTTCTAGCTCCCATACCCAGAAATCCCTAGAAGCGAGTAATGTGGTTCTAAGTTTTGAACATGGACTCTTTCTTGGTGTTTGCAGTGGGAAATCTCATGAGCAAATGCCCTCAATTTTCTCTAATGTTCCAGGGACAAATTAAAATGCTTAGTGTTGGTTTCTGCAGACAGAAATCCTGGGGACAACATATTCTGCCAGGTTTGTTCATCTAATTAGACAATAAAAGGAGAGACAGAGAGAGAGAGAGAGAGAGAGGAAGAATACATTGAGGATAGTGTATGTAGATAAAATACATCTATTTAATGCACTAGTGGAACAAGTTGAAAGGAGGCATGAATCATTTGACCATCTGTCCGTTCTAGGGATGGTTTCAACAACATCAACAAGGACTAAACATTGTGGTAGATATACATACAGTGTATATGCAGAGTACATGTTAATGCCTAAATAGAGAGATGCTGAGTGAGTGTTTGAACCTAGATGACATGGAGGAGTCCTGCAGAAAATGTTTGCTATTGAATTCAAAGTTCTATACAGGTGAGAAAGACAAACATGTTATATAGCATCCTACTAAAAGAGAAACCAGAGCAGCTGCTTTTGAATTTTTTAGTGTGGTTACACCTTGTTTCTCTGGGAGTTCCTGCCACTTCCTGTATCCCTTATAAAAACCCCAGTAATGCATCATCTAAGAAAATAAATAATATAAATTAACTACTCTGGGGCTACGGAAAGTTGTGTCTTGAAAGAGAGAGTAAGACAAGCTTACCCCTCTCCCATTGGCACGACCAGTACAAAGTAATTACAAATACATTAAAACATTTGTTAATGATTTAAAGATTTTTTTTTTTTTTTGGCAATTACATTATTGAGTGAACAATTTAGAGTTTACTTTCACAAATAAATATAGCCTACTACATGCCAAAGTTATATCATATAGCTTATTCATTGTAGGTTGCAATGCTATTCATTACTATACTACATATTGAAGCTAGTTATAACAAAATAGTATTTTTACATTTAAACATGTAAAAATTTAAAAAGTACAGTAAACATGTTATGTAGGATGTAAAATATGATACACCTATAGAGAGTACTTACAGTGAGGGAAGATTACAGGACAGAAAGATGTTCTCGGTAAGTCAGTGAGTGAATGGTAAATGAATATGAAGGCCCAGTGCCCTGAGGTACACTACTGCAGATTGTACATACTATATACTTATGCTTCATTAAATTTATCTTAAAAAGTGTCATTCTTCAATGAAAAATTTACCAGATACTACAGATTTTTCACTCCATAAACTTGGATTTTCCCTTAAAATTTATTTTCTAATACATTTAGCTTAAAATTATAATACAAGTATATTATACTGGTGCACAAACAATATCTTCTTTCTGTACATTCTTATAAAAGTTTTTAAAAAAATTTTTACATTTATGACATTATAAAAACTGAGCTACAAACATGCATATTGTACTAGGCCTGTGCTGTGTTAGCATGTCAATATAGCCATCTTTCACTTTCATCCCTTGTCTTACTGAAAGCTTTTCAAGTAAAAGAGGTGTGGAGTAGTCTTACACCTTTTAATGACAGGTGTGCAGCTGTTATCTCCCATGATGACAATATATTCTGCTGGAATACTTGCTAAAGGATCTGTGTGAGGCTTACATCAACTTAAATAATAATAGAAGTTTATCTGTTGATAGGCACAGGTTACTTACAAATATTAGCAATGGTGAACAGTGTTGCAACAAACTCTTCAGCACACTGATTTTCTTTCTTTTGAGTATATACCCAGCAATGGGATTAGTTGACCATGTGGTATCTCTATTTTTAGTTTTTTGAGGGACCTCCAAACTGTTCATACAAAGTTCCATCTTCTCCACATCCTTGTCAGAATTGTTATTGCCTGTTTTTTGGCTATCAGCCAATTTTATTGCCTGTCTTTCCCCACATCCTTTTGGCTATAAGCCAATTGTTATTGCATCTTTCTCCACATCCTTGTCAGAAATTGTTATTGCCTGTCTTTTGGCTATAAGCCAGTTGTTATTGCCTGTAATCATTGAGAAAAAGAGTACAAAAAGCCAGATTTTGCAGTTCCCTGTTTTGTATTCCAGGTTGAAGAGTGCTCTGGCTGTACAGGGTCCCCATAGTCTGTCATCTAGTAACTCACCAGGCAGGTTTTGGATTTGTTTCAGAGAGCCCAAGACAGTTGCCATGCTCACACAGTTGTACCAGGAGACTCTGACTTTCTGCTGTCATCACCATGGCCCAGTTCAGCTCCTTACTCCTCTGTCTGACCCCAGTTTGACACACTTACTCTAAGTAGACAGCCTACTTATAGTCCTTCTAACCCATCACTTTTACCCATAATGGAAATTCCCAATAATAACACCTTGAACCTTGACATTGAAGTTGCTGCCTTCTGGTAACAAAATTTAGAGAGCATTTGTGGAAGAGACTGGTGAAAAGAGTAGCTCTCACAGAATGGAGTTAAGGCTTCATTTAACTGGTTCCCCTTTTTGTAATTTGTCTCTAGTTTCTCTTCTCTGTCACCTCTCCCAGAAAAGGAGCCATCACCTTGAATGGGAGAAGGGCAAAAGAATTCCAGATAGTCATATTCTAGATGGGTATGATATGTCTGGGTGATGCCACTTGGCAACACAGCAGTGAGAGTGAATAAGAAAATTCAGACAGCAGTTGCACCTTGAAGGTCAGTAGTAACAAGGCTTTTTCTCATCAGTGGCCAATAGATGTCTGGTGATGAATCTTCTGGGCTATAAGAAGCAAGAAAAGGCTAAATGATAAAAAATATTCTGTTTGAGCTTTAAAAGAAAAAAATGGGTAAACGTTTAATTTTGGCAATTTACCTGTGTGAAGCAATATATAGAAATATTGCTGGGTGGGAGTTTGTCATGAAAAAAAAATTGACCATGGGAGGAAGTAACAAACAATTTTTATTTCAGATTGTTGGATGAGAAGAAAAGACCCTCACAGTATGAAACTGAAGAGGGTTGAGGTGCAGGAATTATCATTCAAGTGCTAAATAGGAATTTACATCCCAAAGTTCCAAGTTCAGTGCTGGACTTGGGGTTGCACAGCCAAAGGTTTTATTTTATCTGAAACATGTGTTGAGCATATTATATATTATATTAAAGCATTTCTGTGCCCTTTCATTTACATATGGAGGTTTAAATAGACAAACTTATTTAGTTTTGCAGGGTTTCAAACCAAAACAATATGATGGCTAAAATCTGTTTGACTTCCTTTAAATATAACTGGATATATAAAATAATGACTTTGCTTCTAGAAGGGTTATGGCTAACAGCATTTAGTCTGCAGTGAAAAATAAATAATTTGGTGACGAGTAAACATCACTGGCTCATTTGTGTATTAGTTATTTATACATCACATGTTGGCAGTAATGGAGGAAGCACAGCATATTACTGAAGACGAGAATACAGGCATGACTGGGCAGTGCTGGGACACAGGAACATATAAAAAGTAATTGTGGACCAGATGGCAATGCATACAGTTTACTATATGTTGGAATTTACTATATGTACGTAATTAGAGGAAACAGTTGTAGCATATTAAGGCCATATCCTTAACAGATGTGAAAGTTATAGAGATAAGGAAAGATTATATGAGATAAAATATTGAAAGACAAAACATTTATATTGACATCAGGTGATTATCATCATCTGGAAAACTGGAGGACAAACAAGGTTTAGTTATTAAGGGAAGAGGATAAAGAGAAATTTCCAAAAAAACACACAAAGACAAACCTATTTAGTTGTTTTATAAGACTTTTAACAACTAAAGCACAAAGTACAGAGGCAAAAGAGATACCAAAATGTGAAACAGATATTTATCGAAATATAGTTATGTATTTATTGATTCCTCAGACAAAGGGTTGAGAAATTTTGGTGTGTAGCCAGCCACCATCCAGCTGTTTTTATACAATCAAAGAAGTAAGATTTTTTTTTATGTTTATAAATCACTGAAAAAAAAATTGTAACATAAACATTTTCATTAAATTCAAATTTAAGTGACCATAATAATACTATATTAAAGCATTGCTATGCCCTTTCATTTACATATGGAGGTTTAAGTAGTTACAACAGAGTTGAATAGAGCTTTTAACTATTTGTACTGCTTCTTGGTGTGCTACTAATCACATTAATGCAGTAATACTGCAGTAGCTTCAAAGTCCACATTGATTTCATGGGGTTTCACTTTGTTTTTTGGTTCTTACTACCGCTGTGTATGAGTCACATGTGCACACGTACAACACATAAAGAAGCATTGGAATGAGGCACTGAGCATCTTGGCAAAGACTCACATCAAAATTGCAGCCATGTAAAGAGACTTTGGTGCCGAAACCAAACAGACAATGTCAATTTTCCAAATGACCCAGAGGCATGGATTAAAATAATCCACTCATACTCACTATACTGAGCATGTGGACAATTCTGTGAAAGTGCCCTCTGTGGCATGTAATAAAGAAGTTTCAGTGCAGACATCCCATACACAGTTCTATTAAAACAGCAGAGTCTAAAGTGTGAATGATGGCCACACTCTGCTAGAGCACAAGCAGGAGGACATAGTCTGCAATTATCTGACATTTTTTAGGGACAAAGGCCAGAATATGTTCAGAATGGTTATAAAATGAAAGGGAATGAGCAGGACAATGGTGAAAAACAATACACAGCCCAAATCTGGCTTTTTTCTTTTAGGTGCTGTGAATGGTTCCAGGCATGACACTAGGCCAGAGAGACATATTTTAGTATTTAGTAACGTGTTATCTGGCCTTACTCACCCTTTACCATGTGAATTTCTCAGGGCTCTACAGTGACACTGCTCAAAAATGCATAAGATACCAATCTGGACAAAGAAATAACTTATTTCCATACTATTTGCATAACAAGTAGAGTTAGATCCATGAACTGTGCTATACATTGGCTAGACTCTTCTAGGCACTTTTTATTTTTTTGAGACGGAGTCTCGCTCTGCCGCCCAGGCTGGAGTGCAGTGGCCGGATCTCAGCTCACTGCAAGCTCCGCCTCCCGGGCTTACGCCATTCTCCTGCCTCAGCGTCCCCAGTAGCTGGGACTACAGGCGCCCGCCACGTCGCCCGGCTAGTTTTTTGTATTTTTTTTTAGTAGAGACGGAGTTTCGACGTGTCAGCCAGGTTGGTCTCGATCTCCAGACCTCGTGATCCGCCCATCTCGGCCTCCCAAAGTGCTGGGATTACAGGCTTGAGCCACTGCGCTCGGCCCTTCTAAGCATATTTAACATGAGATCCTACAACCATTATGTCTCCCAGAGTTTCAGCATTTTTTCTTTGCAGATACCACCATAGTTATGTAAAGGGAAGACAGAACGAGCCTGTGAGTCAGAAACAATAATTCTGACATTTTTTGTATCATAACTTTTTGTTTTCTAAATGTCCACAAATATCACATTGAACTGAGTACTATGGTAGTACCTAAACTATTGTCTATTTCATAACAGCCTTTAACTCTGTACTCAGAGGAGGTCGATAGAGTCCAATGGTATATAACCTGTGGCCTAGATAAGCTTCTGAGATTCTAATGCTCTACTTGGTAGAGAGGCAGATATCTAATATTAGAAACTTGGTGGAGTTTAAAAAAAGGATAAACTAGGGAACACAGTATAACTCAAGAAATACATGTTACATGGCAATATTCCGCGTCCTAATTTTTTTTTTTTTTTAATCAAGGAGTACAATTTCCAAAAGAATGACTCTACTGCCTTCAAAGTCAAGAGCACAGGAAGAGATTGGAAATAATGTAGTAAAAACACGAGCAGAATAAAGCAACTCAACCCTATACTTGAGCTAGTGCATGTTATCACCATTTCCTTTTCAATAAGATTTGCAACAAATTCAGTAAGTACCAAGCATAGCTGTGGAATTGCATATGCAATATAAGTGCAAAATGTAAATTATTTCCAAAATAAATACAAAGTGGATGAGTGTCTAAAAGTAGTGCTAGTATTCATGACTGACCACTGACTACAGCTGGTCAACATTAAATTCATGTTTCTGTCAAAGAAGACAAGGCAACATGTTTTATCCTATGCTGCTGGAGGAGGAGCCACATCTGTTGATATTTTATTTCAAGTGTGGTTGCATCATGTTCCTTTGCTAGGTCCTTCCATATTCTTTATTTCTTTTTACTACATCAGTGAGAAATGATCACAGAAAGGATAACATGACAAATTAACTTCCCTGAATTCACAGCTAGTATATGTGCTAAGGGAGGAAGTAAGACAAAATTCTCTCACTTTTGTTGTTTCTCCCAATTCATGCTAGTTAAAAATACACTCAAGCATCAATTAATGACTTGAATACATTGTGGAGCAATTCTTTAATTAGCTGAACATTTTAGAGTGAACATTCACAAACAAGACAGCATAGCTTACACTACGTGGTATACCACGATATACGGTATAGATCTGTAGACTATAAACTTACATAGCAGGTTACTATACTAAATATTATAGGCAGTTATAACACAGTGGTATTTATTATCTAAACATATGTAAATACTGAAAAGGTACAGTAAAAATATTTTGGAAATGGTATAATGTCATATAACTGTGTAGGGAACATATTTAAATGCACGTCCTAAAATGCAGATTTTATGACTGACAATTGTTCTGGATGAGTCAGTGAGTGGCAAATTAATATAAAGGCAAAAGACATTACTGTAAACTACTATGACATATTATATGCTTAGACTATATAAATTTATAAAAACTCCCTTTCTTTAATAGTAAAATAACCTCTGCTACAGTAACATTTTACTTTACAAACTTTTAATTTTTGTTTCAAGTTTAGATTTTTAAAATTTTATTTTTTCTTTTCTCTTTTTATTATACTTTAAGTTCTAGGGTACATGTGCACAACATGCAGGTTTGTTACATATATATACATGGGCCATGTTGGTGTGCTGCACCCATTAACTCGTCATTTACATTAGGTATATCTCCTAATGCTATCCCTCCCCTTCTCTCCCCACAATAGGACCCGGTGTGTGATGATCCCCTTCCTGTGTACAAGTGGTCTCATTGTTCAGTTCCCACCTATGAGTGAGAACATACAGTATTTGGTTTTTTGTTCTTGCGATAGTTTGCTGAGAATGATGGCTTCCAGCTGCATCTATGTCCCTACAAAGGACATGAACTCATCCTTTTTTATGGTTGCATAGTATTCCATGGTGTACATGTGCCACATTTCCTTAATCCAGTCTGTCACTGATGGACATTTGGGTTGATTCCAAGTCATTGCTATTGTGAATAGTGCCACAATAAACATATGTGTGCATATGTCTTTATAGCAGCATGACTTACAATCCTTTGGTTATACCCCCAGTAATGGGATGGCTGGCTCAAATGGTGTTTCTAGTTCTAGATCCTTGAGGAATCGCCACACTGTTTTCCACAATAGTTGAACTAGTTTACATTCCCACCAACAGTGTAAAAGTGTTCCTGTTTCTCCACATCCTCTCCAGCATCTGTTGTTTCCTGATTTTTTTTTTTTTTAATGATTGCCATTCTAACTGGTGTGAGATGGTATCTCGTTGTGGTTTTGATCTGCATTTCTCTGATAGTGAGTGATGATGAGCATTTTTTCATGTGTCTGTTGGCTGTATGAATGTCTTTTGAGAAGGGTCTGTTCATATCCTTTGCCTGCTTTTTGATGGGGTTGTTTTTATTTTTTTCTTGTAAATTTGATTGAGTTCTTTATAGGTTCTGGATATTAGCCTTTTGTCAGATGAGTAGTTTGCAAAAATTTTCTCCCATTCTGTAGATTGCCTGTTCATTTTGATGGTAGTTTCTTTTGCTGTGCAGAAGCTCTTTAGTTTAATTAGATCCCATTTATCAATTTTGGTTTTTGTTGCCATTGCTTTTGGTGTTTTAGACATGAAGTCCTTGCCCATGCCTGTGTCCTGAATGACATTACCTAGGGTTTCTTCTGGGGTTTTTATGGTTTTAGGTCCAGCATTTAAGTCTCCAATCCATCTTGAATTAATTTTCGTATAAGGAGTAAGGAAAGGATGCAGTTTCAGCTTTCACTTATGGCTAGCCAATTTTCCCAGCACCATTTATTAAATAGGGAATCCTTTCCTCATTTCTTCTTTTTGTCAGGTTTGTCAAAGATCAGATGGCTGTAGATGTGTGGTATTATGTCTGAGGACTCTATTCTGTTCCATTGGTCTACATCTCTGTTTTGGTACCAGTACCATGCTGTCTTGGTTACTGTAGCCTTGTAGTGTAGTTTGAAATCAGGTAACGCGATGCCTCCAGCTTTGTTCTTTTGACTTAGGATTGTCTTGGCAATGTGGGGTCTTTTTTAGTTCCATATGAACTTTAGAGCAGTTTTTTCCAATTCTGTCAAGAAAGTCATTGGTAGCTTATTGAGGATGGCATTGAATCTAGAGATTACCTTGGGCAGTATGGCCACTTTCACAATGTTGATTCTTCCTATCCATGAGCATGATATGTTCTTCCATTTGTTTGTGTCCTCTTTTATTTCACTGAGCAGTGGTTTGTAGTTATCCTTGAAGAGGTCCTTTGCATCCCTTGTAAATTGGATTCCTAGGTATTTTATTCTCTTTGAAGCTATTGTGAATGGGAGTTCATTCATGATTTGGCTCTCTGTCTGTTACTAGTGTATAAGGATGCTTTTGATTTTTGCACATTGATTTTGTATCCTGAGACTTTGCTGAAGTTGCTTATCAGCTTAAGGAGATTTTGGGCTGAGACGATGGGGTTTTCTAAATATACAATCATGTCATCTGCAAACAGGGACAATTTGACTTCTTCTTTTCCTAACTGAATACCCTTTATTTCTTTCTCTTGCTTGATTGCCCTAGCCAAAACTTCCAGCACTATGTTGAATAGGAGTGGTGAGAGAGAGCATCCCTGTCTTGTGCCAGTTTTCACAGGAAATGCTTCCAGTTTTTGCCCATTCAGTATGATATTGGCTGTGGGTTTGTCATAAATAGCTCTTATTATTTTGAGATACGTTCTGTCAATACCGAATTTATTGGGAGTTTTTAGTATGAATGGCCATTGAATTTTGTCAAAGGCCTTTTCTGCATCTATTGATATAATCATGTGGTTTTTGTCTTTGGTTCTGTTTACATGCTGGATTACGTTTATTGATTTGCATATGTTGAACCAGCCTTGCATCCCAGGGATGAAGCCCACTTGATCATGGTGGATAAGCTTTTTGATGTGCTGCTGGATTCGGTTTGCCAGTATTTTATTGAGGGTTTTGCATCGATGTTCATCAGTGATATTGGTCTAAAATTCGCCTTTTTTGTTGTATCTCTGTCAGCTTTGGTATCAGAGTGATGTTGGCCTCATAAAATGAGTTAGGGAGGATTCTCTGTTTTTCTGTTGATTGGAATAGTTTCAGAAGAAATGGTACTAACTCCTCCGTGTACCTCTGGTAGAATTTGGCTGTGAATCCGTCTCGTCCTGGACTTTTTTTGGTTGATAGGCTATTAATTATTGCCTCAATTTCAGAGCCTGCTATTGGTCTATTCAGGGATTCAACTTCTTCCTGGTTTGATCTTGGGAGAGTGTAAGTGTGCAGGAAATTATCCATCTCTTCTAGGTTTTCTAGTTTATTTGCGTATAGGTGTTTATTCTCTGATGGTAGTTTATATTTCTGTGGGGTTGGTAGTGAGAGTCCCTTTATCATTTTTTATTGCGTCTATTTGATTCTTCTCTCTTTGCTTCTTTATTAGTCTTGCTAGCAGTCTATCAATTTTGTTGATCTCTTCAAAAAATCAGCTCCTGGATTCATTGATTTTTTGGAGGGTTTTTTGTGTCTCTATCTCCTTCAGTTCTGCTCTGATCTTAGTATTTCTTGCCTTCTGCTAGCTTTTGAATGTGTTTGCTCTTGCTTCTCTAGTTCTTTTAATTGTGATGTTAGGGTGTCAGTTTTAGATCTTTCCTGCTTTCTCTTGTGGGCATTTAGTGCTATAAATTTCCCTCTACACACTGCTTTAAATGTGTCCCAGAGATTCTGGTATGTTGTATCTTTGTTCTCATTGATTTCAAAGAACATCTTTATTTCTGCCTTCATTTCGTTATGTACCCAGTAGTCATTCAGGAGGAGGTTGTTCAGTTTCCATGTAGTTGAGCAGTTTTGATTGAGTTTCTTAATCCTGAGTTCTAGTTTGATTTCACTGTGGTCTGAGAAACAGTTTGATATAATTTCTGTTCTTGTACATTTGCTGAGGAGTGCTTTACTTCCCACTATGTAATCAATTTTGGAGTAAGTGCGATGTGGTGCTGAGAAGAATGTATGTTCTATTGATTTGGGGTGGAGAGTTCTGTAGATGTCTATTAGTTCTGCTTGGTGCAGAGCTGAGTTCAATTCCTGGATATCCTTGTTAACTTTCTGTCTCATTGATCTGTCTATTGTTGACAGTGGGGTGTTAAAGTCTCCCATTATTATTGTATGGGAATCTAAGTGTCTTTGTAAGTCACCAAGGACTTGCTTTATTAATCTGGATGCTCCTGTATTGGGTGTATATATATTTAGGATAGTTAGCTCTTCCTGGTGAATTGATCTCTTTACCATTATGTAATGGCCTTCTTTGTCTCTTTTTATCTTTCATGGTTTAAAGTCTGTTTTAGGATTGCAACTCCTGCTCTTGTTTGTTTTCCATTTGCTTGGTAGATCTTCCTCCATCCCTTTATTTTGAGCCTATGTGTGTCTCTGCATGAGAGATGGGTCTCCTGAATACAGCAGACTGATGGGTCCTGACTCTTTATCCAATTTGCCAGTCTGTGTCTTTTCATTGGACCATTTAGTCCATTAAGGTTAACATTTAAGGTTAATATTGTTATGTGTGAACTTGATCCCGTGATTATGATATTAGCTGGTTATTTTGCTCGCTTATTGATGTAGTTTCTTCCTAGTGTCAATGGACTTTACATTTTGACTTGTTTTTGCAATGGCTGGTACCTGTTGTTCCTTTCCATGTTTAGTGCTTCCTTCAGGATCTCTTGTAGAGCAGGCCTGGTGATGACAAAATCTCTAAGCATTTGCTTGTCTGTAAAGGATTTTATTTCTCTTTCACTTATGAAACTTAGTTTGGCTGGATATGAAATTCTGGGTTGAAAATTCTTTTCTTTAAGAATGTTGACTATTGGCCCGCACTCTCTTCTGACTTGGAGAGTTTCTGCCGAGAGGTCTGCTGTGAGTCTGATGGGCTTCCCTTTGTGGGTAACCCGACCTTTCTCTCTGGCTGCCCTTAAGATTTTTTCCTTCATTTCAACTTTGTTGAATCTGACAATTTTGTGTCTTCAAGTTGCTTTTCTTGAGGAGTATCTTTGTGGCGTTCTCTGTATTTCCTGAATTTGAATGTTGGTGTGCCTTACTAGGTTGGGGAAGTTCTCCTGGATGATATCCTGCAGAGTATTTTCCAACTTGGTTCCATTTTCCCCATCACTTTCAGGCACACCAATCAGATGTAGATTTGGTCTTTTCACATAATCCCATATTTCTTGGAGGCTTTGTTCATTGCTTTTTACTCTTTTTTCTCTACAGTTCTCTTCTCACTTCATTTCATTCATTTGATATTCAATCACTGATACTCTTTCTTCCAGTTGATGGAGTCAGTTACTGAAGTTTGTGTTTGTCATGTAGTTCTCGTGTTATGGTTTTCATCTCTATCAGTTTTTTAAGGTCTTCTCTGCATCGATTATTCTAGTTATCCGTTCACCCATTCTATTTTCAAAGTTTTTAGTTTCTTTGCCTTGGTTACGTAGTTCCCCCTTGAGCTCTGAGAAGTTTGATCAACTGAAGCCTTCTTCTCTCAACTCATCAAAGTCATTCCTCATCCAGCTTTTTTCCGTTGCTGGTGACGAGCTGTGTTCCTTTGGAGGGGGAGATGCACTCTGACTTTTTGAATTTTCAGCTTTTCTTCACTGCTTTTTCCCCATCTTTGTGGTTTTGTCTGCCTTTGGTCTTTGATGATGGTGACATACTGATGGGGTTTTGGTGTGGGTGTCCTTTCTATTTGTTAGTTTTCCTTCTGACAGTCAGGACCCTCAGCTCTAGGTCTGTTGGAATTTGCTTGAGGTCCACTCCATACCCTGTTTGCCTAGGTATCAGCAGCGGAGGCTGCAGAAGATAGAATGTTGCTGAACAGCAAGTGTTGCTGTCTGATTCTTGCTCTGGAAGCTTCGTCTCAGGGGTGTACCCTGCCCTGTGAGGTGTGAGGTGTCGGTCTGCACCTCAGTTGAAAAGGCAGAAATCACCTGTCTTCTGTGTCGCTCACGCTGGGAGCTGGAGGCTGGTGCTGTTCCTATTTGGCCATCTTGGGCATGCCCCCCTATTTTTCCTTTTTAACAGTTTTATTCAGGGTGTTTTTGTTTTGTTTTTAAGGTAGAGTCTCACTTTGTCAACCAAGCTGCAGTACAGAGATGCAGTCATAGCCCACTGCAGCCTCAACTACCAGGTTCAGCCTCCTGAGTAGCTGGAATTACAGTCACATACTGGCTAATTATTGTATTTTTTGTAGTAATAGGACCCCGTCCTGGTTCCCGAAGTGTTCTTGAACACCTATGCACAAGCATTCCTCAACTCAGCCTCCCAAACTGTTGGGACTGTGGGCGTGAGCTACCGTGCCCAGCCTTGACCCTCTTTAAATGAAATGTAGGTTAAAACAAATATGTTGTACAGATGAATAAACATTAATTTTATATTCAATAATATGAGCTTATATCTGCTCTTATAATGGTTACTTAATTTTTTCCATTTAAATCATTTTTAAAAACGTAAAGCACAAGCACACACATTAGCCTAGTATTATTCAGAGACAGGGTCTTGAATATTATCATCACTCCCTCCACATCTTGTTCCACTGAATGTCTACAGGGCAGTAACACACATGGAGGGGTCACCTCCTATGTTAACAATGCCTCCTACTGAAATATTGCTGTTCTGGAATATCTCCTATTATGTCTTATACTTAGTTTTTTTTTTTTTTTTTTTTTTTTTTTTTTTTTTGTAAAGAGTAGGAGCATATGCTAAATAATAGTGAAAATACAGTATAGTCAGTAGAGTACATACCAGTACATGGATGGTTGTTATCATTATCAAGAATTATGTATGGTATGTATGTAATATGTGTGCTAGACTCACACAATTGGCAGTGCAATCGGTTGTTTACACCAGTGTCACCACAAAAACTTGAGGGATGCTATGCTACCTCAGAGCCGCTATGGCATCACTAAACAATAGGAATTTTTCAGTTGCATTATAATCTTATGAGACCACCATTGTATATATTCCAATCATTGAACTTACTCATTTGGCACATGACTGTATTGAAAAGAATTATGTTTATAGGAATGAAGACCTGGTAGGTAACCACTGTGGCAGGGTCCTACACGTACCTTTGACATTTGCCCCAGCAGCTTTCTACTGCAAACGACCAAGATATTATCTGGACAAGTCTCTTTTCAGACCTTGCCTCTCTTTTCTATCCAGGTATAGCCTTTATGAAATAGACAACAGATCTGCTGCTTCTGCCTTGTTCAATTGCCCAGCTTGGTGGGCATCCTGGAAGGATGCTGGCAACCACCCCAAAATAACCTGCTGCCTGCAAAGGGATAATATGCCTCCACCATTCCCTTCTCTAGAGTCCCTAACTTCTCTTATTATATACTCACTTGAATCATACAGCTAGGCCTCGCTGCTTCTGAACAAATTCTGTAAGATTAGGGTTGTTTGGTCTGAGAGTAGAAAACCCAGACACCCAGACTCATGACCCTTCTAGTCTTTTTTGGTCATAGGTGTGTGCAGTCAAACTCCAGGTCAACGTATTTGGTAGGCATAACATTTAATATTTATTCCACTAGAATGTCTTTTTTTTTTTTTTTTTTTTGAAAGCAGCTCAAGACCTCAGAGCAGAGTGGTCATGGGTCAGGCTTTCAAAGGACATGAAGTCACTGCAGCAAGACTGAGAGTATAACCTGAGTGGACCCAAGCAGTGGACCCAGATGGGCAGCAAGAGTTCTGAAGTCGTTTGTTGTCTAATTCCTGCCCATATATGCTAAAAAAGAGTATTCTAAGATGTGTCCTTGTTTCTTTTGTGTCATTTTGTATTTCTTTCTTTTTAAAGAACTCCATAATTACAGAAAGTGGTTTACCATTCTCTGAGATCCCTAAAGACAAGTACAAGACAAGAAATTTAATTTAGCATCGTGAGCTCTTGATTACAAACACAGTTTGTGAGATAGGTCACAGAAGCAAAGGGAGGTTTGTTCACCTGGTAATTCCCTATGGTCTGGAGAAAATGTCATTCATTGAAAAAGCAGGCCTGCTCATGTGGAGATTAAAGCTGTATCAGGAAAGGCTGACACAACAGTCTTTAATTTGCATCTTAAGGCAAGGGTAAGAATGGCCAGTGTCTGATATTGCAGGAAGATACACATTAAGAAGTCTTTATAGACAAAAGAGCCTTTGGTAGTAAAGTCAGATTTTAGGACTGACAGGCAGAATAAAGTTTTACACGTGCAAGGATGGTGGTGGAAGAAAAAATTTGTTAGAACATTCTTTTGGCAGAGGGACCATTTCACAGCTGGAAGAAAGATGGAACAACTTTAAGAACCCAGGACACGAAAACTGTAGGATCTCGCTTTTATGAATCCTAAAGGCTGAAGGGATTCAACGCATGCAGGGAGCGAAAGCCAAAGATATATGCAGCCTTTTTGTGTATTCAATAGCCAGTAATGCTTGCTCCTGTAGGCCCCAGTCTGGTGGATATAGGGTAAGGACTTCTATGTGGAAATGCTTCTGTAACCTGACCTATGCCTGAAACTGTCTGTCAAGGTTGGCCTGAGAAGCCAGAGAAGAGCACAGTCAAAACAAAGAAGCAGGTTACCTTTCTGCTTTGGCCTGTAGAAGAGGTTGTGGAATAGTGGGTAGACCACAAGCATTTAAGATTTAGCATTGCTCAGGACATGCTGTGTCCTGTCCTGGAACTGATTAGACCCATTTCTGCTTGACTGCCAAAATTCCAAGCTTTCAGGAATTCTCTACTGTCCTTGAAGCTTTCTTCCCTCTTGAATAAATTTCAGGTCATCACTTACCCATCTCTGTTCTAGGCATTATCTTGATTAACTTAGTAGAAGCTGCTACATCCTCAAAGGGCCAGTGAGCTAGCTACTCTGTTGCTCATTCTCAGAACCACCACCTCAACAATAGCGCCTTAGCGCTACTCTGAAAGAAAAGTCTGAAGATAAAAGCTTCATATTGATATCTGGTCATACTTGGGCTGGACCTGACTATAAAGATAGGGATTCTACTTCCTTACTGTGCTTTAGAAGGTCAGGAGATTGACTTCTTGGGAACACCAATGGGCCAGGGACAGGCTGGTGGCCAGAAGCCTGGAGCACAGCATGTTCCACTGGGCTAACTTTGGTTTTGGCTATGACCAAGGCACTACGCTTTCTAACTTAATCCAAGTGTTCTCCCCTGTCTTCATCTTTAAACTTCTTCTTTTTTTTTTTTTTTTCTTCTTGAGCAGAAGGAAGAAAAGTGAGTTGAGCCAGTCCCACACAGTGCCCTCCTGTGCCTCACAAGGAATAGTGCTCTGGCATCCCACGGTCCATAATTTTTCTCATCCTGAGACTCACCAGGTCAGCCTTGTTTTGGCATCTGAGATCTTAAGGCATAAGTCCTACTCATGTTTTTGTGGCAGAAGGTTCCAACACTCTGTAGCCGTCATCATAGCCCAGTTTAGTCTTCTGATGTTCCTTCTAACTCAAACTTGACTAACAAACTGTTAGCAGACAGCCCACCCATAGTCCTTGTTCTGCTAACTCATTGCTTAGAATTTCCCAATAATGACATGGAACACAAAGATTCTATGATGGGTCCCTTCTGATCTAGGAGAAGAGAACTCCTGAGGGAGAATTGAGAAGCGCAGCTCTCACAGCAAGTCTTGGTATCATGAGTTTTTCTCTTTGTATCTTTATTGTGTTTTCTTCTCTCTTTCTCCTTCCTGTAGCAGGAACCATGATAAAGATGGGGAGAAGGGAAAGACAGCTCTTCAGTGGAGTGTATCCAATAATGCACTTAAATGTCTAGGTGATACCTCTCAGCAACTTACCATGGAAACTCTAGGTGAGAAAATTTCAAGAGAAATTGCACTTGAAAGCATATAGCAACAATACTCTGTCTTATCAATGTTTAATAGCTCCTGAATAAAGCTGGGGTGGGGGGGTGGTTACAATAACCGAGAAAATTATAAATGCTGAAAAGGTATCATTTTGGCTTTTAAAAATAACATGATATGTGAATATTTGAATGTGGTAATGCACCTGTTAGCTATCACAGATAGAATGATTCTTGAAGAATAAATAATATGAGAAGTAGTAAAGAAAAACAATTTCATTATGACTGTAAGTACCACACAGTAGTCTTTATTGTGAAATTTTGCGTAATAGATAAAGACCCTCACAAATTAAAATTGTACACAGTATTAAGGTGCAGATTTTTCAGTTCAGTAAAACTGACTTAAGTAAGGTTATTTCTGGATAAGAGTTTAAGAAGTATGTCTCTGTGATGGTGCTTCAAAACTCTCCCAGAAATTAAGTTTTAAACGCTCTACTTTCAATTCTGGCTTAGCATCATACAATAAAAGCATTTATTTAATATTCAACAAATGCTGAGCAAAGTTTATGAATTTGCACACCAAGAAAATCTAATATCTACACTCTACTCATTGAAGCTCATTTAAAAGTAGCTGGATGTGCAAAATTTTGTCTCTGTGTCAGTAAAATTTGAGCTAACAGCTCTCAGTCTGCAGTTACAAAAATTAAACAACTTAAGAGACGGTACACAGAGGTTATTTTTGACTTATTTCTCAGTTTTTTTCTATATCAGATTGGCAGTAATGGAAGAAATACAATATATTGTTCAGATCTAGAAGGAAGAAACACGGGAAATCACGCGTGAGCTGGGACAGAGGACCTAAGAAATGGTGTCATGTTTTGTATAAAGACACTTAGGCAGAGATGAAATTTTACCACATATGTATCACTGGAAGGAGGTAGGAGTGGTGAGATTAAAGTCATATGCTTACAGGGTGGACACTTTGTGAAGAGGAGAAAACATTGGGAAAAACAACTAAAAGTTAAGTAAGAAAACTCAGAAAAGACAGCGTCAACTTAAGAAAAAAAGGTGAAAATATCAGAAATAAAATCACATTGGAACAGCCCCGTGCTATTTATTTATGGAGAGTTACAAGATAATGTATAAAGTTCTCATGTCTTTGCACTGCTGTTTAGAACATTACTAATCACAATATAGCTGTTTTAACTTAAAAGTGTTTCAAAGGACATAATGATTTCATAGGGCTTTGATTTATCTTTTGCTTCTCACCACTGTACATCAATCACACCCCTATGCAAACATACACCCTCACACACATAGAAATAGCTGATTGTCAAACATGGTGCAGAGTGAATAGTTTTTATATTAAGTTAAATGGCAAACCTTTGTGTTCATTGTACAATAACATTTTAGCTGTTAAAAATATAAGATTGAGGATGATGAAAGCAAGATAGTGAAATATGAAGTCACCATTCTGTATCCCTTTAAAACGCAAGAATTCTGCACCCATTCACAGACATAAGTTTCTTTATTTCTTGATAAAATGATTGGGATTCAGCTATGAGATTTGTAAAATGCTGGTGTAGCCCCAAAATTATGATTTTTGAGACTGCAAATAAACATTCCTATGGCAGACAAGTCATTTGTTTTCTTTAATTTAGACTCAGGACTGGTCCCTTTGGCTGGGTTAAATTCACATGTATTCCTGGAGCCTGATCACAAAACTGTCTTTTATAAGATGCAGAAGAATCATGTGCAGTAGAGCCTAAACAGAATGAAGTCTGCCTGCTGACCCTTGTCTTGGCAGTGGACCCTAATGTTATCTTATAAAATGGATACTCTCCTTTTTAAGGCATGGTTTCAGGTTATTTTTTCTCCCCTGAGGAGCCTAAAGAGAACTCATCTATCTGTGCCACCAGGATTGGCTTGCTTCTCTCTATTCAAGAGCAGATCCACTCTGTGGTAGGCAGAGTTTCTATGCCTGTGCAGCGAACTAAGCAGTAAACCCAGACAAGTTTGCCTGCTTCCATCTGTCAGCAGTTACTGATGAGACTGTGTCAACTTCACTGCCAAAGTCCCAGATTTACACTGTATCGATAGAGAATTATTATAAGTTACAACTAGATAGTCTTGAAGTCCTTTAAGCCAAAGAATATTCTGGAAGGTGATTGATTAGCTTGACACAAGCATCTCTGAACTTGCATTTGTGAGCAATTTTGCCTGCAAAAGAAATTTTTCTTAGTGTTACATCAAAAAAGCCACCAAAAATAGTTTTTGTTTTTTATTTTAATCTCAATTTCAGCTCCCGCTATAGGCTGGGAAAATTTAAAACCAAAGAAACAACACATGGGAATTCTTAACAAACTCCTCTTCAGTTATGACTTTTAGTAGGTCCTCTAATATATACAGATCTTACTATTGATTTTTGTTGTTTGCAGATACATGAGATATTTTGCCTACTATGGGTCCATGAGAGAATCAGGTCCAGCAGTGTCCTACAGATGGATACCCTCACTTTGGATCCACTGTGAATTTTGAAACAAGTGAGTAAATAGTCTCTGCCACAGACTCAGAGCAGGATTGGTAACTCCAAAACACAGCAGGACATATCTTAATTTTGACGCCAGAGGAAGGTTTAGATATCTTAGTCTTGGATGACATAACATTGTGTCTCAATTCTAGCGTGTCTCAGCAAAAGAATGAAGCAATATGAGAGGCCCAGGGACCTGTTTGTACATAACAGTAGTTCTCCCAACTACCATAGAGAGCCACATGTTTCAGCACAAGTGCTGAAAACCTCCCTGTTTGCAAGTTGTGAAGAAAATATTTGTCTTAGTGCCAGGCCCGAAGTCCAGGACCTTGGAGACAGACAGATCTACCCAGGATACAGATAGAACTCCAGACTATTAGTTCTCCTGGTAACTAGACTATAAAATTCAGTTTGTATTGTGTACCAAGTTCAGCCAGGACACCTACTTAAAACTCACAGAACTGTAATCCCAAAGGCAATATCTTCAGCAGAAAAGCCTATTGGAGGAAAACTTCAAACCTACACCAGTTTGTAAGACTCAATGGAAACAGAGATAAAGAATATTAATAAAACTAATAAAGAATACTAATACATCTTTTTAAAAATTACATAAAGGAATGCATGTGAATTTCCTGAAATAGAATTAAACACGATTATTATAAAATACTCCTCAGATGCAAAAGAAACCCCAAGAATGCAGGAACAAATAAAAATATTGGAAAACTATGCATATACAAAATTTAAAGTTCAATCAATAAATAAAAATTTGGAGAGAAAAGAAACAAAATGGTAGAATAGAAATCTCAACTGATTGCAGCCCTCCAGCTCACCCCAGGAACATCAAGTTACCGAATATCTGCACAGAAAAGAAAAACAAAGAAAACACACACCTTTATAAGAACCAAAAATCAGGTGATCACTCACAGTAACTAATTTTAACGTCGTATCACTGAAAGAGGCACTGAAGATTTGAAACAAAAACAAAAAACAAACAAACAACAACAATACCAGCCCTGATTCCCCAAGGCCACCTCTCCCTGATCCTTGGTACCAACTGTGTAGGCAGAAAGCATATGTGGGCACTGGTGCAGAAAGAACAGAACAATCTCAAGGCAGTGAACTCAGTGCTGTCCTATTAAAGGAGAGAAGAAAACCAGAACAAACTCAGCTGATGCCCACCCACAGAAGGAGCATTGAAACTATCCCTAGCTACAGGGAATTTCCAGTGCTAGTGGTCTGAACTTGAGTGCCCACAAACCTGTCCATAGAGGGCCAAAATGCTTTTGAAATCTAAGTAAACTTGAATAGTATTCTAAGCCACTGCATCTCTTAAGTTCTGTTGCTGAAGTAGGCCCAGAAACAGTGGACTTGAGTGGAACAAGGGGCACCAGCCAAGGCAGAAAAGGGAGTCCTGACATCACCTCTGTGCTAACCCTAAGCTTCTTAGCTCATGGCTCCAAAAAAGGCTGCTTTCCTCCACTTATGGGGAGGACATGAAAGGGTACAAAGGACTTTATTTTGCATCTACACACAGTTCAGCCACAGCAGGTTAAGCTACCGTACACAGTTTTGAGGCTGCCATTTTTGGTCTTAGCTCCCAGATGGCATTTCTTGACACACCCTGGGCCAGAAGGGAAACTGATGCCTTGAAGGAAAGGACTCAGTCCAGTCAACATTTGTTGCCTGCTAACTGAAGAAACCTTGGGCTCTGAATAAACAGCAGTGTTACCCAGGTATTACATTAAGGGCCTTGGTGACACTCTGAGATTTGCTGGCTTCAGGAGAAATGTAGCACATAACCAACTGTAGTGGCAATGGAGCAAAACAACTTCTACTCTAGAAAACTGGAGAGAAACTTAAAGGGGACTTTGTCTTCTTGCATTTTAGGTACCAACACTGCCACAGGGGCTAGGCACAAAATGAGCTCTTAAAATCCCTGATTCCAAGACTTGACTCTTGGATGGCATTTGTGGACCTTCCCTGACCCAGGAAGAAGCCCACTGCCCTGAAGGGTGAATCCCAGGTCAGGCAGCATTTACCAAAAGCTAACCTAAAAGACGTCAGGCCTTAAGAAAACATCTGTGGTAGTCTGGCAGTACTCGTTTTGGCCAGGGGTAGTAGCGGTAACTATGGGATAAGAATTCTCTGCCTTTGGAAAGTAGAGGGAAGAGTGGGAAGAACTGCAGCTTATGGTTTGGGTGGCAGCTCGCCTCAATATCGTAGAGTACCAACTAGACTTCTAAGGTTTTTGAATCCAGCCCTGACTCTAAGATGGCACTTCTGACACACATGGGATCTAGGGGACCTCACTGCCCTAAATGGAAGAACAAAAGCCTGCCTTTGCTACCTGCTAATTGTAGAGCCCCAAGCCCTTGAATTAACATAGGCAGTAACCAGGGAGTGGTTATAGCAGGCCTTGGGTGAGACCCAGCATTGTGCTGGCTTCAGTTCTGACCCAGCATAATCACGGTGGTAGTGGCCACAGGAGTACTTGTGTCACTCCATAACTAGTTTTAGATGACTCAGAACATAGAAAGAGACTCTGTATGTTTGGGAGAAAGTAAGGAAAGAGAACAAATGTGTCTGCCTGGTAATCCAGATAACTCTTCCAGATTCTGTCCAAGACTGTCAAGGCAGTACCTCTACGACTCCAGAAGAGCCATGGAGTTTTGGGGCTTGTGGTACATCCTAAAGCAGGCACAGCTTAGATCACAACGTCCAAGTCTTTTCCAATACCTGGAAAGGCTTTTCAAAAAAAAAAAAAAAAAAAGACTCTAAATAAGCTCAGATAATAAAGAGTGCAATAGATACCTAACTTTTCAATACCCAGACGCCTTAGAACATCTAATAGCATCAATACCATTCAGGAAAATGTGGCCCCACTAAATGAAATCAATAAGGTACCAGGGATCAATCCTGGAGGAACAGAAATATGTGACATTTCAGACAGAGAATTCAAAGACCAGTGTTGAAACAAAGAAATTTGAGATAACACAGATAATAAATTCAGAATTCTGTGAGATTAACGAGGTATTAAAATAATTAAGCAGAAATTCTAGAGCTAAAAAATAAAATTGGCATACAGAAAAATACAGCAGAGATGTATTAATATAATGGATGAAACAGAAGAAAGACTTAGTGAACTTGAAGACAGGCTAACAGAAAATATACAGTCAGAGGAAAAAAAAAATAGGAAATCATAAAGCATGCCTACAGCATCTAGACAGTAGCCTCTGGAGTTCTTGGCCTTAAAGAGGATGTAGAGAAAACGATAGGAGTAGAAAGTTTATGGAAAGGGAATAATAACAGAAAACTGTTGCAAACCTACAGGAAGAAATCAACATCCAAATACAAGAAGGTTATAGACACCAAGCCGACTTAACCCAAATAAGACTACCTCAGGGAATTTAATAATCAAAGTCCTAAAGATCAAGGATAAAGGATCCTAAAAGCAGCAACAGAGAAGGAAAAAAAAATAGCAAAACAAAAAAACCTACAGTGGTGCTGCAACATGTCCAGCAACAGATTTGTTACTGGAAACTGCGTAGAACTAGAAAGAATGGCATGACATGTTTGAAGTGCTGAAAGAAAAAAAAGGACAAATGAATCCACTTTTACCCTAGAATAGTATAGCTGGTGAAAATATGTTTTACATATAAAGAAGATTTAAAGACTTTTTCAGGAAACAAAAGCTATAGAATTTCATGAATACCAGATGCATTCTACAAGAAAAGCTAAAGGTAGTACTTCAGTCAGAAAGAAGTGTTAATCAGCAATCACTAATCACCTGAAGGTACAAAACTCATGCATAAAAATAGTTATGTAAGAAAACACAGAATATAATAACTTTCTAACTATAGTGTGTAAACTACTCTTATTCTAAGTAGAAAAACTAAAAAATAAAAAAAATCAAAATAATAATCACAATATTTCAAGATACAGTAGAGTAAAATATAAATAGAAATAACAAAAAGTAAAAATGGTAGAAGGTGGAGTTAAGGTGAGTTTTTATTAGTTTTCTTTTTGCTTGTAAGTGTATGCAAATAGTGTTACCAGGTTAAAATAATGGGCTATAAGATGGTAGCATTTGCAAGTCTCATGGTAACCTCAAACAAAAAAATAGAAAAAAAATGCAAAAAATTAAAAGCAGAAAATGAAATCATATCACCAGAGAAACTTATCTTCACTAGAGAAAGCAATAAAAGAAAGAAGGAGAAAAAGACCACAAAAGAACCCCAGAAAACAAACCACAAAATGGCAGGGGTAAGTCCATACTAATCCCAGGAAATCCAGCAAATTGAGGAATTAAAAGAGAGGTTCATAACCATCCGTTCTACCTCCCTAGAAAGGCCCTCTCTAGAAAGGGCATTTCACCTTTTCATTAATGTAAATAACTGGGTAGCCCTAGGAGTGCTCACTCAACATCATGGAGGCTGCTGACATCCCGTGGCCTTCTTATCAAAAGCCTTAGACTCAGTCACTCATGGGTATCCCCAATGTATCCAAATATACAATCATGTCATCTGCAAAGAGGGACAATTTGACTTCTTCGTTTCCTAACTGAATATCCTTTATTTCTTTCTCCTGCCTGATTGCCCTGGCCAGGAGTGGTAATAGAGGGCATCCTTATCTTGTGCCAGTTTTGCAAGGGAATGCTTCTGGTTTCTGTCCATTCGGTATGATATTGGCTGTGGGTTTGTCATAAATAGCTCTTATTATTTTGAGATACGTCCCATCAATATCGATTTCATTGTCAGCTTTTAGCATGAATGCTGTTGAATTTTGTCAAAGGCCTTTTCCACATCTATTGAGATAATCATGTGGTTTTTGTCTTTGGTTCTGTTTATATGATGGATTACATTTATTGATTTGCATATGTTGAACCAGCCTTGCATCACAGGAATGAAGCCAATTTGAAAGTGGTTGACAACCTTTTTAATGCTGCTGGATTCTGTTTGCCAGTATTTTATTGAGGATTTTTGCATTGATGTTCATCAGGGATATTGGTCTAAATTGTCTTTATTTTATTGTGTCTCTGCTAGACTTTTGTATCAGGATGATGCCAGCCTCATAAAATGAGTTTGGGAGGATTCCCTCTTTTTCTATTGATTGGAATAGTTTCAGAAGGAATGGTACCAGCTCCTCCTTGTACCTCTGGTAGAATTTGGCTGTTAATCTGTCTGGTCTTGTACTTTTTTTGGTTGGTAAGCTATTAATTATTGCCTCAATTTCAGAGCCTTTTATTGGTCTATTCAGGGATTCAACTTCTTCCTGATTTAGTCTTAGGAGGGGGTATATGTCCAGGAATTTATACATTTCTTCTAGATTTTCTAATTTATTTGTGTAGAGGTGTTTATAGTATTCTCTGATGGTAGTTTGTATTTCTGTGGGGTCGGTGGTGATATCCTCTTTATCATTTTTTATTGGGTCTATTGGATTCTTGACTCTTTTCTTCTTTATTAGTCTTTCTAGTGGTCTATCAACTTTCTTCATCTTTCAAGAAACCAGCTCCTGGATTCATTGATTTTTTAAAGGTCTTTTTTGTGTGTGTCTCTTCAGCTCTGCTCTGATCTTAGTATTTCTTGCCTTATGCTAGGTTTTGAACTTATTTGCTCTTGCTTCTCCTGTTCTTTTAATTGCGACGTTAGGGTGTCAATTTTAGATCTTTCTTGCTTTCTCTTATGGTCATTTAGTGCTATAAATTTCTGTCTACACACTGCTTTAAATACACCAGAGATGCTGGTATATTTTGTCTTTGTTCTCATTGGTTTCAAAGAACATCTTTGTTTTTGCCTTCATTTCATTGTGTACCCACTAGACATTCAGGAGCAGGTTGTTCAGTTTCCTTGTAGTTGGGCAGTATTGAGTGAGTTTCTTAATTCTGAGTTCTAGTTTGTTTTCACTGTGGTCTGAGAAACAGATTGTTACAATTTCTGTTCTTTTCCATTTGCTGAGGAGTGCTTTACTTCCAACTATGTGGTCAATTTTGGAATAGTTGCTATGTGGTGCTGAGAATTTTTTTTCTGTTGGTTTGTGGTGGAGAGGTCTGGAGATGTCTATTAGATCTTCTTGGTGCCGGACTGAGTTCAATTCCTGGATATCCTTGTTAATTTTCTGTCTCATTGATCTGCTAATGTTGAAAGTGAGGTGTTAAAATCTCCCCTTATTATTGTGTGGGACTCAAAGTCTCTATGTAGCTCTCTAAGGACTTGCTTTACGAATCTGTGTGCTCCTGTATTGGGTGCACATTTATTTAGGATGGTTAGTTCTTCTTGTTGAATTGATCCCTTTACCATTATGTAATGGCCTTCTTTGTTTCTTTTGATCTTGTTGGTTTAAAGTCTGTTTTATCAGAGAGTAGGATTGCAACCCCTGCTTTTGTTTGTTTGTTTGTTTTATATTTTCTTGGTAGATCTTCCTCCATTCCTTTATTTTGAGCCTATGTGTGTCTCTGCACATGAGATGGGTCTCCTGAATATAGTACACTGATGGGTCTTGACTCTTTATCCAATTTGCCAGTCTTTGTCTTTTAATTGGAGCATTTAGCCCATTTACTTTTAAGGTTAATACTGTTATGTGTGAATTTGATCCTGTCATTATGATGTTAATTGGTTATTTTGCTCATTTGTTCATGCAGTTTCTTCACAGCATCGATGGTCTTTACAATGGCATGTTTTTGCAGTGGCTGGTACTGGTTGTTCCTTTGTGTATTTAGTGCTTCCTTCAGGGGCTCTTGTAAAGCAGACCTGGTGGTGACAAAATCTCTCAGCATTTGCTGGTTTGTAAAGGATTTTATTTTTCCTCCAGTTTTGAAACTCAGTTTGACTGATATGATATTCTGGGTTGAAAATTCTTTTCTTTAAGAATGTTGAGTATTGGTCCCCACTCTCTTCTTGTTTGTAGAGTTTCTGCCAAGAGATCCACTGTTAGTCTGAATGTTTCCCTTTGTTAGTAACCTGACCTTTCTCTCTGGCTGTCCTTAACATTTTTTCTTTTATTTCAAATTTGGTGAATCTGAAAATTACGCATCTTGAAGTTGCTGTTCTTGAGGAGTGTATTTGTGGTATTCTCTGTATTTCCTGAATTTGAATGTTGGCCTGCCATGCTAGGTTGTGGAAGTTCTCCTGGATAGTATCCTGAAGAGTGTTTTCCAACTTGGTTCTCTTCTCCCTGTCACTTTCAGGTACACCAATCAGATGTGGATTTGTTCTTTTCACATAGTCCGAAATTTCTTGTTCATTTCTTCTTACTCCTTTTTCTCTAAACTTCTCTTCTCGCTTCATTTCATTCATTTGATCTTCAACCACTGATACCCTTTCTTTCACTTAATCCAATCAGCTACTGAAACTTGTGCATGTGTCATGTAGTTCTCATGCTATGGTTTTCAACTCCTTCAGGTCATTTAAGGTCTTCTCTATACTGTTTATTCTAGATAGCCTTTTGTCTTTTATCAAGGTTTTTAGATTCTTTGTGATGGGTTTAAACATCCTCCTTTAGGTCAGAGAGGTTTGTTATTACTGATCGTCTGAAGTCTTCTCTAAACTCATCAAAATCATTCTTTGTCCTGCTTTGTTCCATTGCTGGTTAAGGGCTGTATTCCTTTGGAGGAGAAGACGTGCTCTGATTTTTACATTTTTCAGCTTTTCTGCTCTAGTTTCTCTCCATTTTTGTGGTTTTATCTATCTTTGGTCTTTGATGATGGTGATCTACAGATGGTGTTTTGGTGTAGATGCCTTTCTGTTTGCTAGTTTTCTTTCTAACAATCAGTATCCTCAGCTGCAGGTCTGTTGGAGTGTGCTGCAGGGCCACTCCAGACCCTGCTTTTCTGAGTATCACCAGTGGATACTGGAGAACAGCAAATATTACAAAATGGCAGATATTGCTGCCTGATCCTTTCTCTGGAAGCTTCGTCTCAGAGGGGCACCTGGCTCTGTGATATGTCAGTCAACCCCACTGGGAGGTGTCTCCCAGTTAGCTTACTAAGGGGTCAGGAACCCACTTGAGAAGGCGGTCTCCATTCTCAGATCTCAAACTCTGTGCTGAAGAACCACTACTCTCTTCAAAGCCATCAGAGAGGATGTTCAGGTCTGCAGAAGTTTCTGCTGCCTTTCGTTGAGCTATACCCTGTCCCCAGAGGTGGAGTCTACAGAGGCCTCCTTGAGCTGTGGTGGGCTCCACCCAGTTTGAGCTTCCTGGCCACTCTGTTTACCTACTTAATCCTCAGCAATGGCAGACGCACCTCCCTGAGGCTCACTGCCACCTTGCAATTCAATCACAGACTGCTGAGCTAGCAGTGAGCAAGGCTCTGTGGGTGTGGGACCCTCCAAGCCAGGCACAGGATATAATCTCCTGGTGTGCCATTTGCTAAGACTGTTGGAAAGGTGCAATATTAGGGTGAGAGTGTACCAATTTTCCAGGTACGATCTGTCATGGCTTCCCTTGGTTAGGAAAGGGAATTCCCTAACGCCTTGAGCTTCCAGGGTAAGGTGATGCACCACCATGCTTTGGCTCATGCCCCATGGACTGCACCCACTGTCCAACAAGCCCCAATGAGATGAACCCAGTACCTCAGTTGGAAATGCAGATTTCCATGCAGCAAATGCACTCATCTTCTCTGTCACTCATTCTGGGAGCTGTGGACTGGAGCTGTTCCTATTCAGCCACCTTGAAACCTCCTCCAATTTCTTACACATTTAAGGCAGACTTGTTAAATAAGTTTGAAAGATGTTTCTTTCTCTTTAGTTATTTGTAAATGTTTTAGAAGAATTAATATTCACTCTTTAAGTATTTTGTAGAATTCAATAGGAAAGTCATCAGGTAATGAAAAATTCTGTATCTTCTTGGTATACAATTTTTAATTTTGGCAGATACTATTGTATGTATTTACAATGCACAACATGATGTTTTTTGGTACATACGTATTATGGAGTGATTACTTTTATCTTATTAATGAATAGCCTTACATAATTATTATTTTGTAGTGATAGCTCTTAACAATTATTCCCCACTTTTTAAGAGTATAGTATGTCATTATGAGCTTCAGTCACAGTCCTGTACAATATAAGTCTTAAATTTATCATACCTAATTAAATGTAATTGTGTACTGTTTGACCGGCCTTTTTTCACTGTCTTCCTCCTCCATTAATGTTAGTCTCACTTATTTATTATTTTACTCTATTTGTGAAATCAACTTTTTTTAAGACTCCACGAATGACTGAGATTATATGATATTGTTCTTTCTATTCCTGGGTTATTTTATGCAGTAAAATGTTTTTCAGATTTATTCATGTGTCACAAATGAAATAATTTTATTATTTTTATGGGTGAATAATATTAGGTTGACTGTATATACTATATTTTCTTTATTCATTCATCTTGTAATATACATTTAGGTTGAGTTAATATCTTGGTTATTGTGAATAGTGCTTCAATAAACTTGTCAGTGCTGATATTTTTTGCACCAATTTTTTTTTTTTTAATTTTTGGATATATAGCAAGTAGAGTAACTGCAGGTTGTTAACTAGTTCTGTTATTAACTTTTTGGAAAGGTTGGTATTATTTTCCAAAATCATTGTACTAATTTACCTACCAACATGTGTCTTTTCTTCCCACATTCTTACCAGCACTTCTTACCTTTTGTTCATTGATTACATGCATTCTAAATGAAGTGAGGTAAAATTTAATTGTGGTTTGATTTGCCTTTTTCTTATGATTAGTGATGCAGAGCATTTTAATATACATATTGTTATTTATATGTCTCTTTTAGAAAAATATCTGTTAAAATATTTGTCTATAAAAACTGGGTTGTTAGTTGATTTTGTTTTATTGCTATTATCTTTTGAATTTCTTATACTTTTCAATTTGAATATCTTATCACATGCAGAATTTGCAAATATCTTTTTTATTCTGTAGGTTGTCTTTTTATTTTGTCAAATGCATATTTTGCTATGCAGATGATCTTTGGCTTGATGCATCTGATTGCCTATTTTTGCTTTTGTTGCCTGCTTTTCGAGATCTCATTTAGAAAATTCATGCCAAGTTCAATGTCTGACAGTAACTTCAGTAGCTTTTTTTCTAGTAATTTTTTAAAGTCAGGGTTGTATTTAGGTCTCTAATTTATTTAAAGTTTATTTTTGTAAATCATGTGAGATAAATAACTAATTTTATTATTTTGTAGGAGCATATTCCATTTTTTTCCACTATAATCAAGATACTTTTTTTCCATTTTATGTTTTCCTGGTTTCTTTGTCAAAAATTAATTGATAGTAAATATTTTGAGGCTTTCTGCTTGGTTTCATTAAACTATCTATCTTTTTCAGTACCATGCTATTTCTCTGTTTTGTTTACTGTTGTCTCATATTATATTTAGAAGTCAGTAATATCATGCCTCCAGTTTTGCTATTTTTGTTCAGTATTGCTTGGGCTTTCTGGACTCTCTGAGTCCACACAAAGCTTAAGACTTTTTTTTTCTGTTTGTGTAAAGAATGTCTCTTAAATTTTGATAGTCTATTAAATTGATATATTATTTGGGTTTGATAAATATTTTAATGATATTAATATTTCCAATCCCTAAAACTAAATATCCTTCAATTTATTTATACTTTATTAAATTTGTCAATCTTTTACATCTTTTGGTGTATAATTCTTAATTAAATTAATTTGTATGTGTTTTTGTCATTATTGTAAATGAGATTCTTGGAATTTTTTTTCACATTTTACTATAAATGTGTAGAAACTCTCCTGATTTTCACATATTGATTTTTTATTTCCAACTCTACTCATTTTATTTTTATTTATTAATTCTAACAGGATTTTTTGGTGGCTTGTTCAAATTTACATATATATAATATCCTGTCAACTGCAAAATGGGACACTTTGACTTTTTTCTTCTAACTTTGTTATTCTCCACTTTTTGTTAACATAATAGATCTAACTGCATATTTTAATACTATGTTGAATAAAAGTGGTGAAAGTGGACAGTCTTGTCTTTTTCCATATCTTAGAGTAAAAGTTTCTGCTTTCAAGCATTCAGTATAATATTACCTGTGGGTTAGTCAAATGTGGCTTTTATTATGTTATATATATTTCTTCTACATCAAATATTTGAAAATTATATCATAAAGGATGTTGAATTTTATCAAGTGCTTCTGCATCTATTTAAATAATTATATAATTTTATCTGTTATTGTTACTATAAAGTATCATGTTTATTAAATTGTAAATATTAAAGTATCCTTGCACTCCTAGGATGAATTCCATTTGACCATGATAAATGATTTCTTAATTGTGCTATTGAATTTGATTTGCTAGTACTTTGTAGAGGATTTTTGGCATGTATATTTGTCAGAAATGTTGGTCTGTGGTTTTTATGTTGTTGCTGTGCTGCTCTCTGATAACTGTTTCAGATTAATGCTGGCATTGTAAAATGGAGTTTTGAAGTATTATCTTCTGAAGTTTTTGGAAGAGTATGAGGAAATTTCATAGTAATTTCCTTCTTATATATCTTTGGCATTCACCAATAATGCCATAATATCCTGAGATTTTCTTGATAGACACTGTTTATTTCTTATTTAATTTTCTTATTTGTTCTAGGTCTTTTCAGTTTTTTATTCCTTTATGTTTTATTTTAGTAGGTTTTATGTGTCCAGAAGTGTACCTATTTCTCTAGGATTTAAAGGGCATTAACTAATAATTATTAATAATAATATTTTATAATTATCTGTGGCATGAGTTGTGATGTATTCTTTGTTCCTTATTTTATTTATTTGGGTTTTCTCTCTTTTTACTGAGTTTAGGTAAAGTCTTTTGTTTCTATCATTCCAAAAAATTTTTATGTTATTAATTTTTATCGTTTTAACTCACTTTTTAAAATGTTTTTCTTATCCTTATTATCTGTTTCTTTGTACTGTTCTTGGGCATAGTATTTTTCTCTATGTTGTTTTAGTCCCTTGAGGTGCATTATTAGAATTTTTATTTGAGATGTTCTTCAGTAAAAAAAATTATTGCAATTAACTTTAAAAAGCTGTTTTTTATATATGTCATAGGTTTTCATAAATTGTGTATTCATTTTTATTTTTCTCAAAATATTTTTTTTTCAGTATTTTTATTCAAGTATTTGTTGTTCAGGGATATGTTTAAATCTCACGTATTTCTGAAGTTCAAATATCTGCCTGATATTGATTTCTAATTGTATACCATGTGGTCAGGTCAGAAGATATGATTTTAACCCTCTTCCTGGCTTCTTTATGTTTAATCTACCTAGCAAGTGGTTGCTTCACAGCTCTACCTGGATTCCTCTCCGGAAAATCCTCTTTCCTTTTCTACCACATGGCCAAGTGGTAATGTTTCATTTTGCTCTGCTTCACTTTTAAATATAAGTTTCAACCTTAATCACTTCCTTGCTCTCATATCTTATCACAGGTTGTTAGAAGCAACCACACCACATCTTGAATGTTTTGTTGCTTAGAAATTTCTTCTAAAAAATAACTCATATTCCTAAATTCAGCATTCCAGAAAGCCCTAGTGCATAGACACAGTCAAGCCAGGCACTTACCTAAGCCATATGAAACATGAGCTTTGCTTCAGTACCCAGTGAGATCCAAAATTTTACTTGAAGATTTGTAACCCTGGTCTTCACTGTCCCATTGTGCCATCTTGTTGATATTGCAATTCTTATGCTTTTAATTCACCAGATAAATTTTATTTCTAACAATATTTTTATTCAATACTATTTATTTTAGTCTTATCTTTCTTAATTAAACTTTTGCCAACTTTTTCTATATTTTTCAACCACCAACTCATACTCTGCTTTAGATATTCAATTATTTTTCTAGTGTCTATTTTATTTATTTATGTTAATCTTTATTTTTTCTAACCGCTTTAAATTTTGTGCTTATTTCACTGTATCTTGAGGTAAAGTTCTTATATGAAATATTTCTCTTTTTTTGCACTTATTGCTGTAAACTTATCCTGTAACACTACTTTGCTGTATTCCATGTTTGAAATAATTTATTTCCATTTTTGTAATCTCAACATATTTTTGATTTTTTCAATTCTCCTTTCAGAAAAAAGCTTTAAGAAAATATTTTATTATTTGTAATATTTTCAGACAGAACTACTTAATAATAATTATTATTATTACTATTATTATTATTATACTTTAAGTTCCGAAGTTCGTGTACAGAACAAGGAGATTTGTTACAACATAGGTATACACGTGTCATGATGGTTTGCTGCACCCATCAACCTGTCATCTACATTAGATATTTCTCCTAATGCTCTCCTAGCCCACCACCCAACAACAGACCCTGGGGGTAATGTTCCCATCCCTGTGTCCACGTGTTCTCATTGTTCAATTCCCACTTAAGAGTGAGAACATGTTGTGTTTGACTTTCTGTTCCTCTGTTAGTTTGCTGAGAATGATGGTTTCCAGCCTCATCCATGTCCCTGCAAGGGACATGTACTCATCTGTTTTATGGCTGCATAGCATTACATGGTGTATATGTGCCACATTTTCTTTATCCATCTATCATCGATAGGCATTTGGGTTGGTTCAATGTTGTGGCTATTGTGAACAGTGCCACAGTAAACATACATGAGCATGTGTCTTTATAAAAGAACAATTTATAATCCTTTGGGTATATGCCCAGTAATTGGATTTCTGGGTCAAATGATAGTTCTTGTTCTAGATCCTTGAGGAATCACCACATTGTCTTCCACAATGGTTGAAATAATTTACATTCCCACTAACAGTGTAAAAACATTCCTATTTCTCCACATCCTCTCCAGCATCTGTTGTTTCCTGACTTTTTAATGATCACCCTTCTAACTGATGTGTACTGATACCACAACAGACATATAGACAAAAGCAACAGAACAGAGACCTCAGAAATACATCTACAACCATCCGATCTTTGAAAAATCTGACCAAAACAAGCAATGGGAAAAGGATTCCCTATTTAATAAATGGTGCTGGGGAAACTGGCTAGCCATAAGCAGAAAACTGAAACTGGATCCCTTCCATACACCTTACACAAAAATAAATTCAAGATGGATTAAAGGCTTAAATGTAAAACTTAAAACTACCTAAACACTAGAATAAAGCATAAGCAATGCCATTCAGAACATAGGCAAGGTCAAAGACTTCATGAATAAAAGGCCAAAAGCAATGGCAGCAAAAGCCACAATAGACAAATGGAATCTCATTAAACTAAAGAGCTCCTACACAGCAAAAGAAACAATCAACAGACTGAATAGGCAACCTACAGAATGAAAGAACATTTTTGCAAGCTATTCATCTGACAAAGGGCTAATGTCCAGAATCCACGAGTAACTAAAACAACTTTACAAGAAAAAAAATGAACAACCCCATTAAAAAGTGGGCAAAAGATATGAACAGATACTTCTCAACAAAGACATTTATGCAGTCAACAAACATATGAAGGTACAAGGAGGATCTGGTACCATTCTTTCTGAAACTATTTTGATCAATAGAAAAAAAGGGAATCCTCCCTAACTCATTTTATAAGGCCATCATCATCGTGATACCAAAGCCTGGCAGAGACACGACAATAAAAGAGAATTTTAGACCAATATCCTTGATGAACATCGATGCAAACATCTTCAATAAAATACTGGCAAACCGAATCCAGCAGTATATCGGAAAGCTTATCCACCATGATCAAGTGGGCTTCATCCCTGGGATGCAAGGCTGGTTCAACATATGCAAATCAGTTAACATAATCCATCATATAAACAGAACCAAAGACAAAAACCACATGATTATCTCAATAGATGCAGAAAACGTCTTTGACAAAATTCAACAGCCCTTCATGCTAAAAAACTCTCAATAAATTCAGTATTGATGGAATGTATCTCCCCACAGCCAATATCATACTGAATGGGCAAAAACTAGATTCATTACGAATCATTACCTTTGAAAACTGGCACAAGAGACGGATGCCCTTTCTCAACACTGCTATTCAACATAGTGTTGGAAATTCTAGCCACAGTAATAAGGCAAGAGAAAGAAATGAAGGGTATTCAGTTATGAAAAGAGGAGTTCAAATTGTCCCTGTTTGCAGATGACATGACTGTATATTTAGAAAATCCTATCATCTCAGCCCCAAATCTCCTTAAACTGATAAGCAACTTCAGCAAAGTCTCAGGATACAAAATCAATGTGCAAAAATCACAAGCATTCTTATACACCAATAACAGACAGAGATCCAAATCATGAATGAACTCCCATTCACAATTGCTTCAAAGAGAATAAAATACCTAGGAATCCAACTTACAACAGATGTGAAGGACCTCTTCAAGGAGAACTACAAACCCCTGCTCATCGAAATAAAAGAGGACACAAACAAATGGGAGAACATTCCATGCTCATGGATAGGAAGAATCAATGTCGTGAAAATGGCCATACTTCCCAAGGTAATTTGTAGATGCAATGCCATTCCCATCAAGCTACCAATGACTTTCTCCATGGAACTGGAAAAAACTAATTTAAAGTTCATATGGAACCAAAAAAGAGCCCACAATGCCAAGACAATCCTAAGCCCAAAAGAACAAAGCTGGAGGCATCACGCCACCTGACTTCAAACTATACTACAAAACTACAGTAACCAAAACAGCATGGTACTGGTACCAAAACAGAGATATAGACCAATGGAACAAAACAGAGCCCTCAGAAATAATACCACATATCTGCAACCATCTGATCTTTGACAAACCTGATAAAAACAAGAAATGGGGAAAGGATTCCCTATTTAATATATGGTGCTGGGAAAACTGGCTAGCCACAAGTAGAAAGCAGAGACTGGATCCCTTCCTTACTCCTTATACAAAAATTAATTCAAGATGAATTAAAGACTTAAATGTTAGACTTAAACTGTAAAAATCCTAGAAGAAAACCTAGATAATACCACTCAGGACATAGGCATGGGCAAGGGCTTCATGTCTAAAACACGAAAAGCAATGGCAACAAAAGCCAAAATTGACAAATGGAATCTAATTAAACTAAAGAGCTTTTGCACAGCAAAAGAAACTACCATCAGAGCCAACAGGCAACCTACAGAATGGGAGAAAATTTTTACAATCTACTCATGTGACAAAGGGCTAATTTCCAGAACCTACAAAGAACTCAAAGAAATTTACAAGAAACAAACAATCAGCCCCATCAAAAAATGGGCAAAGAATATGAACAGACATTTCTCAAAAGAAGACATTTATGCAGCCAACAGACACATGAGGAAATGCTCATCATCACTGGCCATCAGAGAAATGCAAATCAAAACCGCAATGAGATAGCATCTTACACCACTTAGAATGGCAATCATTAAAAAGTCAGGAAACAACATGTGCTAGAGAGGATGTGGAGAAATAGGAACACTTTTACATTGTTAGTGGGACTGTAAACTAGTTCAACCATTGTGGAAAACAGTGTGGCATTCCTCAAGGATCTAGAACTAGAAATACCATTTGACCCAACCATCCCATTACTGGGTATATATCCAAAGGATTATAAATCATGCTGCTGTAAGGACACATGCACACGCACATTTATTGCAGCACTATTCACAATAGCAAAGACTTGGAATCAACCCAAATGTCCATTAATGACAGACTGGATTAAGAAAACGTGGCACATATACACCATGGAATACTATACAGCCATAAAAAAGAATGAGTTCCTGTCCTTTGTAGGGACATGGATGCAGCTGGAAACCATCATTCTTAGCAAACTATCACAAGAACAGAAAACCAAGCACCACATGTTCTCACTCATAGGTGGGAACTGAACAATGAGATCACTTGGACACAGGAAGGGGAACATCATACACAGAGACCTATTGTGGGGTGGGGGGAGCGGGAAGGGATAGCATTGGGAGACTTACCTGATATAAACTATGAGTTAATAGGTGCAGCACACCAACATGGCACATGTATACATATGTAACAAACCTGCATGTTGTGCACATATAACCTAGAACATAAAGTTTAATAAATAGAAAAATAAATAAATAAATGCATAAATAAATACATATATAAAATAAAAATAGCTCATCACTGGTCATTAGAGAAATGCAAATCAAAACCATATTGCTTATTTTTGTCAGCTTTGTTGATGATCAGTTGGTAGTGGATGTAAAACTGCATTTCTGGACTGTATTATTTTCCATTTAGCTATGTATCTATTTTTTTGTATCAAGATTATGCTGTTTTTGCTACGGTAACCTTATTGTTTGATTTGAAGTTGAGTAATATAAAGCCCCGTCCTGTGTCTACTTTGGGGAGATCACTTCGGTTATTCAGGCTATATTTTGATTCCAGACAAACTTCAGAAATTTTTATGTAATTCTTTGAAAAATAATGTTCGTAACTTGTTCGGAATAGCACTGAATCTCTAGATTTCTTTGAGCAGATGACAGTTTAACAATATTAATTTTTCAACTAATTTCCATTAAATGTCTTGCTATTTGTTGCTTTATGAGTTCTTTTAGCAATATTTTGGTTCTTCTTGCAAAGATTTTTTTTCATCTTCTTGATTAGCTATATTTCCATTTTTATGGCTATTGTAAGTGAAATTGCATTTTTTTTTTTTTTTTATGATAAAGCCTCACCCTGTGTCTCAGGTTAGAGTGCAGTTGCACAACCTCTCCTAACTACATACAACACTCACCTCCCAGGTTCAAGTTATTCTCATGCCCTCCCGAATACCTGGGACTACAGGCATGCACCATCACACCCAGCTAATTTTGGTATTTTTTGTAGAGGCATAGTTTCTCCGCGGTGCCCACGCTGGTCTCAAAGGATACACCCAGCTTGGTCTCCCAAAGTTATGGGATTACAGGTATGACATACATGCCTGCCCAAATTGCATTATTTATTTGGATTCAGTCTGAAAATTATTAGTCTATAAAAATGTTACTTATTTTTGCACACTGATTTTGTATCATGATACATGCTGAATTTGTTCCTCTGAAAGAGCCTTTTTGTAAAATATTTAGGATTTTCTAAGTATAGAATCATATTTTCTGCAAAGAGATAATTTGATTCCCTATTTTCTTAATTGTGTGTCTTTTATTTCTTTCCCTTGTCTGATTTCTGTGTTTAGGAATTGCAATACCAAACTGAGTAATACAGATAAGAACGGACATTCTTATCTTGTTAAGTTTGTAGGGGGAATGCTATCAATTTTCTCATTCTGCATGATATTGGCTGTGTGTTTGTCAAAGATGGCTCTTATTATTTTGAGTTATGTTCTTTTGATGCCTAGTTTATTTAGTGATTTTATTATTATGACATATTGAATCTTATCGAATGCATGTTTTGCATTATTGAAATAACTACATGGTTTCTGTTTTTAATTGTTTATGTGTTGAATTACATTTATTGATTTACCTATACTAAATCATCTTGAAATTCCATGAATAAAGCCATCCAGATAATAGTGCATAACCTTTTGATATACTTTTAGATTTGGGTTGCTAATATTTTGTTGATAAATTTTCTATCTACAATCATTGAGGCTGTCTGTGGTTTCTATTTTGTTGTGTCTTTGACAGATTTAAGTATCGGTATAATAGTTGTTTTATAAAATAAATTAGGAGTCACACCTGTAATCTCAGCACTTTGGGAGGCCAAAGTGGACAAGTAAACGAAGTCAGAAGTTCAAGACCAGACTGCCAACATAGTGAAACCCCATTTCTACTAAAAATACAAAAATTAGCTGGGTATGGTGGTGGACACTTGTAATTGCAACTAACTGGGAGGCCGAGACAGGATAATTTCTTGAACCGAGAGGCAGAGGTTGCGGTGAGCAGAGGTCATGCCATTGCACTATAGTCTGGGCAACAGAGACAGAATCTGTCTCAAAAAAAAAAAAAAATTCATTTTTCTTCCTTTTTTAAATTTTTTACAATAGTTTCAGTAGTATTTGTTTCATCTTTTTAGTATATCTGAAAAAAACTTGGCCATGAAATTTTTTGGTACAGGACTTTTTTGGGGGCTAATAATTTTTTATTACTGATTCAATTTTATTACTCCTTATTAGTCTGCTGTTCAGGATTTCTTTTCTTCCTTGTTCATTCTTTGAAGATTCTGTGATTTTAGGAATTTATTCATTTCCTTTAATTTTCTGGTTTATACACCTGGAAAGGTTTATAGTAGCTTCTGAGGATCTTTTGTACTTTTGTGGGTTCAGTTTTGATGTTAGCTTTGTCAGTTCTGCCTGTGCTTATTTTGCCTTGTCTCTTTTTCATTGCTGTTCGAGTTAGTGGTCTATTGATCTTATTTATCCCATTTATGGCATCTGGGGGTTTCAGTTTCATTTAATTATGCTCTGATTCTCTCTCTCTTTTTTTTTTTTTTCCTGCAGCTTTGGGTATAGTTTTTTTATTGTTGTTTTCTAGTTTCTTTAAGTGCAAGATAAGGTTGCAAATTTCAGATCTTTCTATCTTCTTGGTGTAGATACTTAATATTCATAAACTTCCTCTAACATTGCTTTTACCACATTTCAGAGGTTTTGGTGTTTTTTCTACATTTATTTTTTTTTCAAATAACTTTTTGATTTCTACTTTAATTTTGTTGTTTATCAAAATGTTATGCCGAGTAAGTGGTTTAGTTTTCACACATTTGTGTGTTTTTGAGATTTTTCTTGCCATTGACTTTTATATTTATTCCATTGTAGTCCAAGAAGTTTGTTAGTATAATTTTAAATTTATAAAATTTATTGAGACTTTAAAATAAAATGTGGTCAATTTTCAAAAACGTTTTTGTGTGATTGAGAAGAATGTATATTTTATTATTGTTTGTTGTGGCAATTTGTACATATCTATTAGGCCTAATTGGTCTAGTATTCAAATTTAAGTTCAGAATCTCTTAGTTTCCCTCACAATAATCTGTCTAGCATTTTCAGTGTGGTGTTGAAGTTTCTCATTAGTATTGTGAAGATCTTTTCTCACCTTGAGAAGCGATCACTTTATAAATCTAGATATTTCAATGTTGTTTGTAGGTATATTTACAATAGTTAATTCTTCTTGTTAAATTAAACTCTTTATTATCACTAAATGACCTTTTTTTTGCTGTTGTTGACTTAAAGTCTCTTTCATATAATACAAATATAGCAACTCTTTCTCTCTCTGTCTCTCTTTGGTTTTCCAATTGTGTGATAAATCTCTCTTCATTTTTTCACTTTTGAGACTGTGGGAATCATTACATATGAGATGAGTTCCTTGAAGACAGCATAAAGATGAAAATCTTTAAATGTAGTTTGCTACTATATATATTAAGTGGAGCATTTAGGGAATTTACATGTATGGTTAATGTTGATGTTTAAGATTTTGTTTCTGTTAACTGGTTTTAGCTGGTGCTTTGTAGTTTTGAATATGTAGTTGTTTTATAATATCTGTGGGCTATGTGCTACTCTGAGCCTCTGTGGTAGTGAATGTCATTCTTTTGTTTTCTTGTTTAGAATTCCCTGAAACATATCTTATAGTGTCTGGTGACAATACATTCCCTGAGTGGTTGTATGTCAAAGTGAAACTCTATAGTTCATTTATGATGCTCAGTGTTGCAGGACATAAAAAAAATAGCTGATATATCTTTAAGAAGGCTGAAATGGACCCCAAATCTTCTCTGGCTTGCAGTAATTCAACAAAGAAGTGTGCTGTTCGGCCGGGCGCGGTGGCTCACGCCTGTAATCCCAGCACTTTGGGAGGCCGAGGTGGGTGGATCACAAGGTCAGGAGATCCAGACCATGGTGAAACCCCGTCTCTACTAAAAATAGAAAAAATTAGCCGGGCGCAGCGGCGGGCGCCTGTAGTCCCAGCTACTCGGGAGGCTGAGGCAGGAGAATGGCATGAACCCGGGAGGCGGAGCTTGCAGTGAGACTAGGCCCCCGCAGAGCCCCCGGGGGAAAAAAAGAAAAACACGGCATGAAAAAAAAAAAAAAAAAAAAAAAAAAAGAAGTGTGCTGTTGGTCACACAGATTTTCTTTTGCAAGCCTTGGGATTTGTTTGCTCATGGTTCTCTAGCTCTTTTAGCTGTGATGTTAGATTGTTAGCTTGAGATCTTTCTGGCTTTTTGACATGGGCATTTTGTGCTACAGATTTCCCTCTTAACACTATATTAGCTTTGTTACAGAGATTCTGGTTCATTGTCCCTTTGTTCTCAGTTTCAAAGAATTTCTTGATCTCTGTCATAATTCCATTATTTACCCAAAAGTCATGGAGAAGCAGGTTATTCAATTTCCATATAATTGTATGGGTTTGAGTAAATTTCTTAGTCTTTAATTGTAATTTGATTCTGTTGTAGTCAAAGAGAATGGTTGTTGTGATTTAGTTGTTTTGCATTTGCTGAGGAGTGTTTTACTTTTGATTATATGATCAATTATAGAGTAAGTGTCATGTGCCATAAAGAATGTATATTCTGTTGCTCTTGGGTGAATAATTCTGTAGATATCTATCAGTTCTATTTAATCCAAAGTGGAGCTCAAGTCCTAAACATGTTTGTTAGCTTTTTATCTTCATGATCTGCCCAATATTGTCAGTGGGTTGTTAAAGACTCTGTATTATTCTTTGGAAGTCAAAGTCTCTTCAAAGGTCTCTAAGATCTTGCTTTATAGATATGTGTGTTCCTGTGTTGGATGCACATGTAGGTAGGAGAGTTAGCTCTTCTTGTTGAATTGACCCTTTTGACATTATGAAATGCCCTTTTCTTTTTTGATCTTTGTTGGTATGAAGTCTGTTTTATCAGGAACTAAGATTGTCACTCTGCTTTTTTTCTGTTATATATATATACACACACATACACATATGTATGTATATAATATTTGCTTACATATATATATATATATATGTATTTGCTTACTATGTTTTGCTTCATCCCTTTATTTTGAGCCTATAAGTGTCACTGCATGTAACATGGGTCTCATGAAAACAGCATACAATTAGTTTTGAGTCAATATCTAGCTTGTCACTCTGGAATTTTTTTTTTTTTTTTTTTTTGAGAGAGAGGGTCTCACTCTCCCACCCAGGCTGGAGTGCAGTGCCATGATCTCAGCTCACTGCAATGTCCACCTCCTGGGTTCAATAATTCTCTTGCCTCAGCCTCCCATATAACTGGGATTACAGGGGTCTACCACTATGCCCAACTGATTTTTTTATATATTTATATATATATATATTTTAGTAGAGATGGCATTTCACCATCTTGGGCAGGATGATCTTGAACTCCCGACGTCATGATTTGCCTTACTCAGCCTCTCAAAGTGTTGGGATTACAGGCATAAGCCACTGCACCCAACCTGGATTTTTTAGTTGGTGCATTTAGCCCATTTACATTTAAAGTTAGTATTATTATGTGTGGATTTGATTCTGTGATCATGATGCTAGCTGGCTATTTTGCAGACTTTTTTTAAATGTGTTTGCTTTATAGTGTCACTGGTCTGTGTACTTCAGTGTGTTTTTGGAGTGGCAAGTAATTGTTTTCCTTTTCCTATTTAGTGCTTCCTTCAGAAGTCTTTTTAAGGCAGGTCTGGTGGTTACAAACACCCTCAATATTTATCTGAAAATGACCTTATTTTTATTTTTCTCATGAAACTTAGTTTAGTCAGATATAAAATTCTGAATCAAAAATTATTTTCTTTGAGGATATAAAATATTGGCCTCCAATTCCTTCTGGTTTGTAGGGATTCTGCTGAGAGATCTGATGTTTTTCTGATGGGCTTCTTTTTGTAGGCAACCTGGCTTTGCTCTCTGTCTGCCCTTATCATTTTTTCCTTTCGTTTTGACCTCAGTGAATCTGATGACTATGTGTCTTGGGGATGACCTTCTTGTGGAGTGTTTTACTAGGGTTCTCTGGAATTCTGCAGTTGAATGTTGGTCTGTCTTGCTATGTTAGGGACATTCTATGGATGATATCCTGAAGTGTTTTTCAACTTGATTCTGTTCTCCCTGTCTCTAAGGTACACCAGTCAGTCACAGTTTTGGTCTGTTAACATAATCCCACTTTTGGTTTTGTTCGTTTTTTTTCTTTTTCTTTTTTTTTTTTTTTTTGGCGGGGGGGTGGTTTCTGGTCTTGTATGCCTGTCTTATTTCAGAAAGACAGTTTTCAAGCTTTGAAATTCTTTTCTCTATTTGGTTAATCTGGGGTATTTCTTTCACCCCCAGTCAGCTTGGGCTCTCCATAACCTGGAAGCTAGAACAGATGAGTCATTCAAGCATCAATGATGGGAGACTGCCTTTCCCTCAGAGCACTCTTTTTCAGCAATAAGTAAAAACTTTGTCACCCAGACAATAAGGGTGGGTGTGTTTGAAGGTCCCAGTTGTGAGGTCCTGCCCAGAGATGAGAAATGGGTCAGGGTCCTGCTTAAAACACTCTGGCTATAATTTGGTAATGCACCTGTTCTGTGTAGGAGGATCCCTTACATCCCTAGTAAGTCTAGACTCTCCTAAGCCTACAGGTTGGAAAGCATAAGTCATCCACACACTAATATGGTAGTCTTCCCATATTCCCAGGAACTCCATTTCATCCCAAGAAGGTGCAACACTGTTGCTGGCAGCTGACTGGAAATCCAAGCCAGTGGGCTTTTAGCTTGTGAAATGTTGTGAAGGTGGGGCTCACAGACCAATGCTGCTTGGCCTCTTGATTTCCACTCCCTTCCCAGCTGTATGTGTAGAGGTTAGTCTCCCACCTTGCTTGAATTTCAGTCATATTTGCTGGGAATTTTAGAATCAGGGTATATAAAACTCCTGGGTCCTTGTGCATGCCTGAACAGCTACTCTGATAAGACTCTATGAAGCTCTGTGTTTTAAACTGAAGGCCGTAGTGGAATGGGCCCCTGACTGGATCTCCTGACCTGAAAGTTGCAAAGATCCATGGGAGAGGCAAGATTTCCAGGAACATGCATTCAGTTCACAGTTCCCTGGGTAAAGGAGGCTCCATTGACTGTGTTGCTTCTGGGTGGACCCTTGCCCTGCACTGCTTTTCTCTGTTCTCCATGTGTCAAGCTGTTTCCCTCCTGAGTCCCAAAGTGTGTACCTGGATATTTCAATTGAAAATGCCACAGTTTCTCACAACTTTTGTTTCTCTCTATGAGAAACAAGTGTTGTAGCTGCTCCTAGTCAGTCACCGTGGCCACATGCTCCTCTGAAATTCTTATTTTCTGCTTGGACTAATCTGTCATTGAGGCTTTAACCTGTATTTTCAAATTATTGTAGTAAAAATTTAAATTCCAGGAGTTCTGCTTGGTTCTTTGTTTATATAGTGATATTGTCTTTCAAATTCTGGATCATATTTTTAGTTGTTTTTCCTATGTCAAAAAAATTTTTTTTGGATCTCATTGAGTTTTGCCATTTGTTCTAAATTTTATAACTGTCATTTCAGATTTTTTATCAACTGCTTAAGAGTTAGTAGGACTTTTGGAGGTGAAAAAGGACTCTGATAAACACTTTTTATTGCTGCAGTTCATACACTTAGTTTTTTCTTATCTGAGGAACATAATGCTCCTTCTTTTTTTTTTTTTCTTTTTCTCTTTTAAATCTATTTTAGTTGAGGCTTCTTAATTTTGTGTTCTTTTTCCCTTCAGGGCACAATTGTGGTGAAAATTTTGTATCATGTGTTGACTTCATTTCTGGGTGCTTGCAGAGTGCCAAAGCTTTGTATGTGTTCCTTGGTTGCAGATAGGTTTGTGCAGTAGCTTTTTCAGAAATTACTCCTTGTAGTTATTTAATTTTTTCTGGTGGTTTCACTCAGGCTAAAGTCCAGTAGGTGGCATTTAATAGTCAGAGCCAGAAGGTAAATGTGGAAATAAAGGTAATGTAAGAACATGAAAAGTGCCCTCCCCTAGCAGGCAGTCACCTTCAGTGGGGGATAGAGCCACTAGAAATGAGTGAAAGGTGGTTTATTTGAGGCCGTGTTCTCCAGGCTTTAATTTAAAGAGACTTGGCCAAGTCTGCAATCGTTCACTGAGAATTTAACTGAGAGAAAAGAGGTGCTCTCCTTTCCAAATCTGTTTCCATGTTTTGCTAGTGCTGCCTTCAGCAAATATTGCTCTACTGCTGTGTACTTTAACCTAAGGGGAGGCTTCAACAAGTTGTACTGTCCTTTCCCTTAGAGGTGGACTTTACTGATAGTTACAGCACCAGAGAGACTGGCATCCATTTCCTTCCTGTCCCTAGGAGCTGGTGGGTGTTTTATTTACCAACGGAGCAGGCTACGGCAACCACCAATGACAAATGCAGACTGTTTCCTGCTCACAAAGCTATTCTAGATGCAAATCTTGCTGCCCAGGAAAAACCTTACTTTCTGTAACTCTCCTCCTGCCTCACCCCTGTGAAGGAAGAAAGCCTAATTCCAGTACCTACTGCTGGGCACACTCTTCACACTCACTGCTCATTTCTGGATGTGGAAGCCCTTCCTCCCAGAGCAAGTGCTCCAATATCTGGCCTAAGACCAAAATGCCTCTAGTGACCACCACTGCCAGGTAACCAAACAATGTCTCTAAACTTTCAAAATGGTACTGGTTAAGCACTTGTTACTGGCTAAGCTCTCAGGTGGAGTGGCATGGGCAACTAGCTATAAGAAGGGCAGTCTAATAATATCTCAGTTTCACAGCATCTTGTTGCAGAGCAGTGGATATTGTTCTAAGTATGAAGAGGATAGCCTAGTGTCTTTGTCTTTTCTTGGATAGGCAGTAACTGCAACTGCATCAACCTGAACTCAGTCCAAGGGTGGGGTACAATCCAGCATCAAACTCTTAAAAATGGCATCTTGGGTTCGAGATCTGAGAAGGTGGGACAGAACCTAGGCAAGAAGCATGAGCAAAAAGCTGTGAAGAGCATGGTCAGGACATTTCTCAGTCTCAACAGCAGCTCATAGCAGTGTGGCAAGTACCCCTCCATGGGTGTGTGTGTACACCTGTTCTGTGTCCTTGGAGCAGTACAGTGGCTGCAGTTGTGTCTGTAGAACCCCAGTATCTAGGCTGCCATCAAAATGGCAGCTGAGGCAGCTACAGGCTCAGATGCCTGTGGAGTTACGTGTGGGTTCACTTTGTGGAGAAAGATTTCAGTGCCATCTTTAGGTAGCTGCATCTATGCTACAGGATGCCATAACGGATTGAAGATTTTTCCTGTCACCAAGATGTGAAACCCTATTTTGGAGCTCTAAGGAGTTCTGTCTGTTTTCATGTGTCTGGGAGACTCTCCCAACTCTCAGTTTGTTCTCAGCTGGGCAAGCTATCTTTAGCCCTCTCCCTACTTATTTCTGGTGCTTCTTGTCATCTCTGGGGAGTCCATTTTCTACCAGGTGATCACAGCTCCTTAGCAAGTTTGCAGTGGTTTTCATCATAGCAGGCAGCTGCTTCTCAAGTTCACCTCTCTTCTCATTCTTCTTAGATTTCTCATCTCTCAGTTTTTGCAGAATTAAAAATAGGAGAGTTGCTCTGGCTTAGGTTCTGACTTTAGGGGTTTTGTGGCTTGTTTTATCTTCTCCTCAGATAACTAAAACATCACTTAAGCAATAAATCTGCATTAGTGTCTTATTAGTCATGTTTTGACTGGAGTAATACTTTTAGGTTTTTTTTTTTTTTTTTTTTTTTTTAAGCTGGGATTTTAAAAATTATTATTGGCCGGGGTCCGTGGCTCACTCCTGTAACCCCAGCAATTCGTGAGGCCAACACTGGTGGATCATCTGAGGTCAAGAGTTCAAGATCAACCCTGGCAAAACCCCGTCTCTACTAAAAATACAAAAATTAGCTGGGCATGGTGGCAGATGCCTGTGATCTCAGCTACTCATGAGGCTGAGGCAGGAGAATCACTAGAAGTGGAAAAGCAGTGGTTGCAGTGAGCTGAGATCATGCCACTGCACTCCAGCTTGGACAAAGAGCGAAACTATGTCTTAAAAAAAAAAAAAAATATTTCACAACTTGGCTATTTGTCACATGAGGCCTAGCTTTTAACTTATCTTGGCTTTCAACATATTTTTCTTACTAAGCTTGTAGGTTTTGATTTAAAGTGAGAGACATGGAACTATTTTCCTTAATAATTCCTAAATATCAGAACTATTTTACTGAAGGCCACAGTAGTCTTGTTAATTGGACTAATTTTAATATTGTTGTATCTCAGGAAATAAGGAAATAAGGAGACCAGAGAAAAAGATAGATTGGGGAAAGGCTGAACCATGGAGATGTCAGAAAACACAAATAATTTATTAATTTGTCTGCCATCTTATGTGAGAACATTTTGTGGTACTCAAAAATATGAACAATAAAGACATCAAGGATCACAGATTAGAGATTATGAGTGCATGCTGTTAGGAAAATGATTCCAATAAATGGTCCCAATACATTTGTTTTACTCAGTGTTCCTCAAACATTCAAACAGCATTAAAAAAGCAAAAACAAAAAACAAAAAACTGAAATGTGTGATAAAGCAAACCACAAAAAAAAGGGTATCCCTATATATTATACCTCTCTCTGTGTGAGGTCTCTGCTGAGAAGTCTGTTGCTAGAATTATTGGAACTCTCCTGCTTTTTTTCTTCTTTCTGCTTTAAGCATCCTTTCTTTGTCTTTGAGAGTTTGATTATAATATGACTTGGAATGGCCTTGTTAGGGTGGAATCTGAAGACATTTGATTTTCTATATCTGGATATTTATTCTTTTTTATAAGTATATTTATATTTGGAACGTTTTCAGCTATTATTTAAGTAAACTTTCAACCTTCTTATTTTCTTTTTTAAAGCATCTATAACTCAAGTATTTGTCTTTTTTTATAGTGTTCCATGACTTCCACAAGCTTCTTTACTTCTTTAGTTTTGTGATAGGGAAACTCTGTATTTCAGGACTGCTGAGATTCCACCTAGTGCTCTGACATGTGTGGAGACATAGTTTGATTGAAAGGCCTAATTTTATAACTGTAGGATTTAGCTTGGAACTAGGAGAAGATTGAGTTTCAATGCCTTGGTACTAGGCTGGAGCCTGAAGCTGTAGGAGCTACCTGCTATAAAAAAGAAGACCTGTTTTTTGTGTTTGCAGAGGCCAATATGGCACCAGCAGTGGTGAATGCCACTCAGTTGGACCTGCTGCATGCCACCTTCAGTAGAAGGGGGCATGCATGTGGCAGATACAGGAGCCAGGGTGAGTGCTTTCAGTGCTGCCAGAAGCAAATTCTGTGTGGGCCCCACGGCAGTATCTAGGGGTGATGCCCATGACCCATAAAGTCCCAGGGAGTGTTACAGTGCTCTTTTAGCTCTAACATCCTAAGACGACTTGAAATGTTAACAGCTCAGTACACCCATAGCCTTTTTGCGTGAGGCAGCTGCCTTCTACCCGCAAGGGTTAAAGGTCAGTGTGACAGCAATCAGATTTGCACTCATGGCTCCCAAACTTTTCTCTAATATCCAGGAAAAATGAAGTTGCACAGATGAATTGAATGATGAAAAATATGGAGGATTTTATGTGATAGAGGTGGCTCTCAGTGGGAAGGGTGCTAAAAAGGAGAAAGGATGAAATATTTCCCTTTACTCTGGCCATCTCCCGCTGGATTCTTCTCCAAAGTTACACCATCAAGCTGTCCCTCTGAAGTTAATTCACTTTTCTCTGACATTCACCTATAGTTTCTGATGTTCATCTACTTCTCTCCTTTCTGCTGGCTCCATCTGGTTAATTCTGCTTGTAATACTTGATCATATTCTGAAAATTTTAATTTTAATACATGATTGAATTTTGATATTCTTGGCCCCTTGAATAATAGGCTTTTCTTAACCCCAAGAGTCCTCAGCTGTGATACAAATGTACTGAATGTGCTGTGCCCACTGGAGCCCTTTTGCATTCCCTGAAGTACCAGGGGTTGACAAGAAAAACAAATATAAACATTGAGCTTTACTCCCTGTTATGCAATGAATAAAAAACACTTTTATGTGATTCATAGGTGTCTCATGCTTTCTACCAGCATTCATGAAATTAGATGTGAATATGTTGGCTTAAGAAATGAGTAAGATCTAAGAACCTTCATGTATATTGACAGTTTTAGAAATGACGTTGGGATGTTGAGAGAAAAATGACTTTTTGGACTAGAAATGGATACAGATCTTTGCAGGCCTGGCAAGGGAATATGAGAAGGCTCCCTAGGACCAGTAGCAAATTCTCTCAGCCAAGTGGTGCACAAGGTGGGGTAAAGAGCCTCACACTGTCCTGTTAATGAGGCTTATGTGTGTGTGAGGTAGGACTGAAACAAGGAGCCTGAGTGCTTTTCTTATTGTTTTTCTCCTGCTAGAAAAAAGGTAAAGGAGTCTCCAAAGTGGATCGTGAGCCTTTGGTGAATCTAAAGCACTGGCAGTTGATGTGGTTGGAAATATGCCTTGTTAGTGCCTTGTTTACCTGCATAGAGGTGCCCACTTTCTCAGCACTCCTTAATACCTCCCTCCTTCTGTATCTAACTTTGTTAACCTTAAAGATTAAACTGAATTTAAATGGGTATTTGACAGAGGGGAATTATGCAAACAATTATACTTCTATTTGATACAGGTGCCCAATTAAGCACTCTGTGTAGTCCCCTGGGATGCACAGGAGTTGTAGACACAGAAGACTATAGGGTCTAGAGTGCTTCCAAGTAGGCAGAATGAACTAAGTTCTTGATCCTGGGTACTCTCCAAATGCTGGATGTACAAAGAAGAGAAGGCAGCACAGACCTGAGAGAAAAAACAATGATGACCCAATCCCTCTCCCTCATGCTAGCCCCTTCTGGACTCTTGTGTCCACATGCCCTTGGCAAGGAGATGGTGCAATCCTGTATCAGCCCCTGACTCAGACAGATGTTAATGACCATGGCCTATTTTTCCACGGAAGGAGTAAATCATAGAATGAATTGGGCTATGTTAAGAGTCACTCATGACTCTGTATAACAAATTACAAATTTGTTTGGGTGACATATGAACATAAGAGTTTTAATTGGCATTATATGGTAATGATGGTTATAGTATGATAAAGCACATATTCAATGAATTCTAAGCATAGCTCCTATAGTATTTTACTGAGGTCATCCTAGCAAAGTTGGCAAAAGTCAAGCCAGGTCCTTCTGCTTTGACTGGTGGTAGAAAGAGACAGAGAGTGTGTGAGTCACCAGGGAGTGGGGAGTGGAGTCAGCGTGAGTTGTAGTTCACTGTCTTCCTCTCACTGTCACTGTACAAAGTTCAACAGTATGGTTTTTAAAACCTGTGACTCAAGGGATCAGGAGTTATGTGAGGACCCAGCTTGACTATATCTTGGGGGAGCACAATTAAGTATCTGGTATATACAGAAAAAGATGTATGCAGCTATTTATTAAGGACATACTCGGTGTCAAACACTGCAGTGAGCAGAATTCTACAGTCTCAAGTTGACTTCTGCTTGGGAACAACTCAAGGATGAATAACTTCATTATCCCCATTTTACATGTGAGAAAAGTGCCACTTAAAATAAATGAATATGAAAGATTGCATAGCTGCTAAGTGGAAAATGGTATCTCAAAGTCAGTTTTGTCCTGTACTTCATGTGAGTTGGGAAGCCTCTTACCAGCTGTCTTTGGAAAGGCCAGATGCATATAAGGGTGGCATTTTAGCCTTTAATACAGAGGTAAAAATCTCAAAAGTTGGTGCTGAAGGTAAAGGGGTTAGATATCTACACAACTTGATAAGACATCACTTTTTAATTTAATGCAGCCCATGAAGTTGTTCACAAGAGTTACATACATTTTGAGACCATCACTTGGGACAGCATTTATGCAGAATATATTTTCAAAGGCATGTGTTTAGCCATTGATAACTCTACGTAGTTCTATAAAATATGTGATCATTAGGTAGATGGTGTTTTATCTAAGAATGAGGTGGATAATTGTGTTTGTGATACACAATTACATGTCTGGGACATGTGTTCTATTTGTTAGTAATTACTTATGATTGGGATTATTTATAAATATATTTTATATATAAATATATATGTTCATATGTCACACCAAAGTGTATATATGTGTATATATGTATACTTTATATAATCTATAACATGTAATTCTACATCTACAATATATATTTTATTACAATATGACAGCACTTTCTGTTGCTGTTGTGGCCTTTATTGCCCATCATCTCCAACATGTTGCCCATCAGGTACTTGAAAGCTGCAGCAAGAACAACAGGTGTGGATGAGCTCAGGCACTGGGCACAGCTGATCTCCCACAGGAGGTGTCCACATGGCTCATGGGAACCATGGCTCTGCTCATGCTGAGAGGGGGCAGGCCTGCTTCTATGTCTATGAAGCAATGTCTATGAGAGCTCCAACATTTCTTTTTCCTAATTCTGTTATTTTGTGAATGTTGTGATTTTAAGGCAGACTGTCTCCAACAAAACCCATTTTGGAATTCAATTCTCCAATGGACAGTATTGTGAGGTATGATCTAGTTGGAGATTTGGGGTCACAGGTGTGGTTTCCTCATAAAGAGATTGATCTATTCCTCCATTGTAACTTATTGCTCTCATTTTCTGCAAGAAATGCTTTGTTAAAGAGTGTAGATTCCTTGGTTTCTCTCTCTTGCTTCCCCTCTTGCTATGTGTGTTCTCTTTACACACACCTGCTTTCCTTCCAATTTTCAACTTGAGTGGTAACAGCATAAACAGCATAAGGCCCTCCAGAAGTACAGCAGGTGCCAGGGTTGTACATCTTATTTATTACTATTATTATTTTGAGTCAGAGTTTAACTCCTGTTGCCTAGGCTGGAGTACAATGGCATGACCTCAGCTCACCACAATCTCTGTCTCCCAGGTTCAAGTGATTCTCCTGCCTCTGCTTCCCGAGTAGCTGAGATTATGCACCACCATGCTAGGCTAATTTTGTATTTTTAGTAGAGATGGGGTTTCCCCATTTTAGTCAGGCTGGTCTCGAACTCCCAACCTCAGGTGATCTGCTGCCTTGGCCTCCCAAAGTGCTGGTATTACAGGCATGAGCCACTGTGCCCAGACCATCTTGTAATTCTTAGGCTGTAGATCCATGGGCTAAAAAAACCTCTTTCCTTTATAATTTTTCTTAGTCTCAGCTTCTGTTAGAGCATCACGAAAAGGTCTAAGTGACCTTTGCTCCAAATGACCCAACTTGACTCTCCACCTGGCCTGGGCATCTCAAGACAGCAGTGCTCAGTCCCACCCACTGTGTACCTCTGAGCCAGCCCCTCACTGGTTAGGGATCAGCCTTTGTGACACCCTAGACATTGGGATGTCATTGGTATTCATTTGGCCATCATCAGCTCTGGGACTAGAAGTTCCCATGATGAAAGCCTGGTCACCTTAATGACAGGACCTTGTTCTTGAGAAAACTATAACTTTCCACTTGACTTTTTATAGTAGAGAGATAAAGAGAAATGTGTTCTTCAATGGTAAGCCTGGGCCTGGTAAGCCTGTCTAAAGAACACCACTCCAGGTTATACAATTCTAGCCTGTAATGGTACTGAGTACTTCTACAGCACTTTGTAAGTTTTAAGTCAGTGTCAGATGGGCATAGTGTCTTGTCCAGCCAATTATCCAATTATCTCTCCTTTCACCCTATAATGAAATGAGTTTTCCTTGCATTTTTACATTCATGTAAATATTCATGAATAAAACTCTTCTGGCTGATTGTGCTTTTTTTTTTTTTTTTTTTTTTTAAAAAAAAGATTATCATATCTGTTGGTCCTTCATAAGTTAAATATTATTTCACCATGTTTTCCTTATGAGTGTCATGATGTTTTTTAAAAAATTATTTTCAAGCATATTTTACATTGCACAGATATATCTAGTTGATTCATCTACCAGGACCAGGTATACTTCTATGACAGAGTTGCATCAAATGCATGGTTGAAGCCTGAGTATGTCTATTTTTGGCTTTCCTAGGTGACCCCAAAACACCAATAAAACTTTGATGACTCTGCTTTACTCATTTTAACTTTTCATTCTGTTCATTTAATGTCTCTCTGTGAGCGTGTGTGTGTGTGTGTGTTCTACATTTACATTTACAGCTGGAAAGATGGTCTGCCTTTTGGCAATCATCTGAAGTTTATTTTTAAAAATTCATTTTATTGAGATTAAAATCACATAACAAAAAATAAATGTCTATCATGTTAAAATTTACAACTTAGTGCTTCTTTTTTTTTTTTTGAGACGGAATCTCGCTGTGTCACCCAGGCTGGAGTGCAGTGGCTGGATCTCAGCTCACTGCAAGCTCCGCCTCCCAGGTTCACGCCATTCTGCCTCAGCCTCCCGAGTAGCTGGGACTACAGGCGCCGCCACCTTGCCCGGCTAGTTTTTTGTATTTTTTAGTAGAGACGGGGCTTCGTGTTAGCCAGGATGGTCTGGATCTCCTCACCTCGTGATCCATCCGTCTCGGCCTCCCAAAGTGCTGGGATTACAAGCTTGAGCCACCGCGCCCGGCCAACTTGTGCTTCTTGATGTATTCGCAATTGTTAATACACAACGTAACTCCAGAACAGTATAATCACCCCCAAAATCAACACCACCAATTAAGCAGTCACTTCCTACCCTCATTCCACAAGCTGGCAAAAAACTTAATTCCTGTTTCTATGAATTTGCCTGCTCTGGGTATTTTATACAAATGGATTCATAAAGTACCTGGTCTTTTACGTGTTGCTTGTTTCATTAAGCATGTTTTCAATCTCCATCCATGTTGTAGCTCATACTGGTACTTCATTCTTTTTATACCTAAATATTATTCCATTGTATGACTGTATCATATTTGTTTATTCCTCCACTAATTGCCATTGTGGAGTGTTTCCACTTTTGGCTGTAATAAATAATGTTTCTGTGAGCATTTATATACAAGTTTTTGTGTGACTGTATGTTTTTATTTATATTGGGCATATCCTTTGGAGTGGAATTTCTGGATTATATAGTGATTCTATAGTTACCTTTGGAGGACTTGTCAAAGTGTTCCCAAATGGCTGCATCATTTTACCATTTCACTAGCATTGTATTAGTCTCCACTTATCTCCACATCCTCACCCACATTTATCTGTCTTCTTAACTGTACCCATACTACTAGCAGTGAAGCGATATCTCATTGTGGTTTTTATTTGTATTTTCCTAGTGAATAAGGATGTCGAACATGACTTTATGTGTTTCTTGGCCATTTTCATTGGTTATTTCTATATCCTGATGTGTTGCCATCACGAACAGTTGAAATGTTCTCTGTTAACATTTTTCTAAGTTAAATTGCTTAGAAACAATGTATAAGGGTATAAAATGATTTCCTCAGTGAATGTATTTGTCTCATTTAATTGGTAATGTATTGGATGATATGATTTGATCCTCTTACTGGTATATCCTATAATTCTGAAATAAACAATTTGCTATGATTTGTATACTTAGATACTAGTTTTATATCCAAGCTCATAATTTATATTGGCCTAGTTTCAAATCTTGCATGTTTTGAGTGGAATAGTCATATAAAATCTTTCCATGGCTTTTCACCTTTTCGTGATGAATAAAACTGATTTGACTGAGGAATAAATACCTGGACCTTAAAAATGGAAAAAGAATTATTTAAAGTAATGATAACTTTTGATTAATGCTTCCAAATATTTAAAATTTGTTTTTTGAGTCCTCATTTATTCTTACTTTGGTTTTGGTAGCCTATAATATACTGAAATTATTATTGTCTCTAGTTGTCTAATTTATTCCCATGTTTGTTTTTCTTAATCTCTAGGGGTTTTACAAACTCTATCAGTAACTTTAATTCTGTTCATTCTTATTAAGTTTGTCTTTTCACATTTTCCTCACAATTGCACTAGCTGTGTGAATTTTATCATTAATTTTAGTTTTGTATAAAATGTAATTATTATTCTAAATTTTATTACCTAAATTATAATGTATTATTACATATTATATTCAATCTATACTTCATTTAATAAATTTCAAAGATTTACCTATAGCACATGTTGTCAGGCATCTATTACTACAGTATTTGAATTTGTAGCTCTCTTATTTGCCTAAATACTGTGGAATACAGTTCACAGCTTTAATATGGAGAATCTCCATTGTGATTTAGTAAAAAAAGTAATTATTCATTACGAATGTCCCAGTTTTAGTTTTTAATTTTTAAGAAATTTTAATACAGCATTTCAAAAATATTATTACTTAATGGGTAGTGACGCTATATTCTATAACTAAAAAGTTATAATTTGTTAGATGAAATGTTATAATTTGTTATATGAAATGTTATAAGTTGTCAAAATTTCTGAGATCAAATAATTGAATCATATGTGCTGAAAACCATAATATGAAGTTCAGGTTCAATATATGTCAGTTTAGATCAAGACTTTTTGTTGTTTAGGTTTTTGAATTATCAGTAAATGTTATTTGTATCGTGTGATGATAATCAAAATAGATCTGTTAAAATGTTACTATGGTCAAATACATACATACCCAGTTTCTTTTAATTTTTTCAAAAATTTTTTTGAATATTTCAAACCAAAAATTATTCCTCCCCCTGCCAAAAAATGGCACCATGACCTTCATCCCCAGACACCTTGTGCTCCACTCCTCTGAGGACAGTGAACAGCTCCAACATAGATTTACCTCCCAAATTGCAGAATATGCAGTCCATCCTGCTGCTGCCTTTCAGAATAGCCTAATGGAGATTATTGCTTGATACAGAACACTTTGATGTGTTCCAAAAACCATTGTTTTATTTTATAATCATCATATTTATTAGATGAAAATCTAATTATAATTAAAACCTCTCAATGTGATCCTTAACATAGATTTTGTTCTATGTCATTTTCATCATTTTTACCTGAAATATTTGAAAATATGCTACTCTCCTCCCACAGAAAAAAAAAATCACATATTTCAAATGACAACCTTTCTTCTTAAGACTGAAAGTAAATGACCACCCTCATTTACTGGTTCATGTATGCTTGAGCAGATCTTGCTTTTGGTTGTCTAGCAGCATCCATGTGTGTGCAACCTGCTGTGCCACTGCTGTTGGTGTCAGTGCATCGCACACCGTCCACTGGACTGCCATTTTCATCAGAGTGTTGGAGAGAATGAAGCCCATCAGTCCTGCTCCTGCCAGTGCTCCAAACTTGCAACACCACCACTGCCAGCATAAAAGTAGGCACAGAAAACAGTGCAACCTACCACATCTGAGTGATCACCATTGCCCCTACAAATGCACATAAAGGGCACACACAGTCTTGCATCCATCAGAAACCTGCCCCAATGCTAACACCCACCAACACTACAAATACACACACAATCAGCAACTGCCTTCCCCATAACCCCCCATGGTGTGCTGCCACTATCAGTGCTGCATATCCCTTCATGGAGACTGGAACCCCAGCACCCACTGACACCCTGGCACAGCTGATAAGTGTGCATCCCATCATGCTGCCACTGCTGCTGCTATGAAGCATATTGGCTACTACCAGCCATCAGAGTGTTGTGACCATCTGTCTGAGAACACTTTTGTTCCTCCAGTGCAGCAGATTGCTAACCTCAGGGAGTAACGGTACAAAGCCAAAGCTCATTCCCAGTCCCCAGAATTACAGAACACCATCCAGAGGTCCTGAGATAATTTAGTTCCTTAAAATGTTCCAGAAATAAAGCCAGTTGATTGAATTCACTGCTGCCACAAACCAACCCCCGAAGTTATCAAATAGGATTTTTTCAAAAATCCAAAAGATAGCAACCTCAAAGACTGAAGAAACATCAGCCCACATAGAAAAAAACAAAAACAAAAATCAGCCAGGTGCGGTGGCTTATGCTTGTAATCTCAGAACTTTGGGAGACTGAGGCGGGTGGCTCACCTGAGGTCAGGAATTTAGGACCAGCCTGGCCAACATGGTGAAACCCTATCTCTATTAAAAATACAAGAAATTAGTTGCGTGTGGTGGTGGGTGCCTGTAATCCCGGCTACTTGAGAGGCTGAGGCAGGAGAATCACTTGAACCCAGAAGGCAGAGGTTGCAGTGAGCTGAGGTCACTCCCACTTCACTCCAGCCTGGGTGACAAGAGTGAAACTCTGTCTCAAGAAGAAAAAAAAAAAAAAAAAAAACCAAAAGAAAAAATCAGTACACAAACTCTGAAACTCTGACAACTGAAAAATCTAGTGTATTTTTTCCCCCAAATGGCTGCACTACCTCTCCAGCAAGGATCCTTCACTGAGCTGAGATGGCTGAAATGACAGAAACAGTCTTCAGACTCTTCATAGGAACTAAGACCACTGAGATTCAGGAGGATATTGAAATCCAATCATAAAAAATTAAGAATAAAAATAAAAATGAAACAATACAGGCACTGACAGAAAGAAACAGCCAGTATAAAAAGGGACATAACACTTTGAAAGGCTGAGGTGGGTGGATCAGGAGTTCAGGAGTTTAAGACCAGCCTGGCCAAGATGGTGAAACCACTTGTCTACTAAAAATACAAAAATTAGCCAGACTTGGTGGCAGGTGCCTGTAATTCCAGTTACTTGGGAGGCTGAGGCAGAGAGTTGCTTGAACCCAGAAGGTTGAGGTTGCAGTAAGCTAAGATCGCACCACTGTACTCCATTCTGGGCAACAGAGTGAGACTCTTTAAAAAAATGGTCATAATTAACCTGATAGAGTTGAAAGACACACTATAAAAATTTCATAATGCACTTGCAAATATTAACAGCAGAATGGATTAAGCTGTTAAAAAGAAGACTCAGAGGTCAAATACTGGCTGTCTGAAATAAGACAACAATAAAGAATAAAAAGAATGATCAAAATCTCTGTAAAATATGTGGTTATGTATAGAGACCAAATCTATGACTCCCTAGCATTCTTGAAAGAAATGAGAAGTATAGAAACAACCTGAAAAACATACTTCAAAATATTATCTATAAGAAATTCCCCCATGTAGCTGGAGAGGCCAAAATGTAAATTCAGGAAACACAGATAACGTCAATAAGACATTTCACAAAAAGCTCATTCCCAAGACACATACTCATCAGATTCTTTAAGCACAAAATGGAGCAAAAAATATTAAAGGCAGCTAGACAGGCAGGTGAGGTCACCTACAAAGGGGGACCCATTAAACTAGCAGAAGACTCCACAAGCCAGAAAATATTGAGGGCTTATATTCAACACTCTCTAGAAAAAAAGAAATTTCAACCAAGAATTTTATATATTCTATATTTTATATATTTTATAAAGCCAAATTAAACTTCACAGGTGAAAAATCTGATCTTTTTCAGACAAGTAAATCTTGAGAGAATTCATTAGTATATACCTGCTATATAAGATCTCCTAAAAAAGCACTAAATACAGAAAGCAAAGACCATTACCAGCCACTGAAACAACAACAGCAACAACAAAACTCTTGGCATACACAAACCAATGACATGATAAAGCAACCACATAAACAAGACTGCATAATAAGAAACCAACAACATGATGACAGGATTAAATCCACAAATATCAATACTAACCTTGAATGAAAATAGGCTAAATGTCCCAGTGAAAAGGCATGGAGTGGCAATCTAGATAAAGAAGTAAAATTCGACACATCATGGGTGGGGGGCGGTGGGGAGCAAGACGGCCTAATAGGAACAGCTCCAGTCTCCAACTCCCAGCGCGAGCGACACCGGTCATTTCTGCATTTTCAACTGAGGTACTGGGTTCATCTCACTAGGGAGTGCCAGACAATCGGTGCTGGTCAGCTGCTGCAGCCCGACCAGTGAGAGCTGAAGCAGGGTGAGGCATCACCTCACTTGGGAAGTGCAAGGGGGAAGGGAATCCCTTTGCCTAGCCAGGGGAACTGAGACACACAACACCTGGAAAACTGGGTAACTCCCACGCCAATACTGTGCTTTAAGCAAACAGGCACACCTGGAGATTATATCCCACACCTGGCTGGGAGGGTCCCACGCCCACAGAGCCTCCCTCATTGCTAGCACAGCAGTCTGCGATCTAACCTCAAGGCAGCAGCGAGGCTGGGAGGGGGGCGCCCGCCATTGCTGAGGCTTAAGTAGGTAAACAAAGCCGCTGGGAAGCTCGAACTGGGTGGAGCTCACAGCAGCTCAAGGAAACCTGCCTGTGTCTGTAGACTCCACCTGTGGGGACAGGGCACAGACAACAACAAAAGCAGCAGAAACCTCTGCAGATGCAAAGGACTCTGTCTGACAGCTTTGAAGAGAGCAGTAGATCTCCCAACACGGAGGTTGAGATCTGAGAAGGGACAGACTGCCTGCTCAAGTGGGTCCCTGACCCCTGAGTAGCCTAACTGGGAGACATCCCCCACTAGGGGCAGTCTGACACCCCACACCTCACAGGGTGCGGTACACCCCTGAGAGGAAGCCTCCAAAGCAAGAATCAGACAGGTACACTTGCTGTTCAGCAATATTCTATCATCTGCAGCCTCTGCTGCTGACACCCAACAAATAGGATACAGGTGGGCCTCAAGCAATCAACAGACCTACAGCTGGCGGTCCTGACTGTTAGAAGGAAGAAGCTTATCAAACAGGAAGGACACCTACAACAAAAACCCCATCGATGCGTCACCATCATCGAAGACCAGGAGGCAGATAAAATCCACAAAGATGGGAAAAGCAGGGCAGAAAAGCTGGAAATTCAAAATAGAGCATCTCCCTGGCAAGGGCGTACCTCATAAGCAGCAGCGGATCAAAAGCTTAGCCCGAATGGCTGATGAGATGAGAGAAGAAGAGCCTCAGTCCATCAAACTTCTCACAGCTAAAGGAGAATTCACATTTACCCAAGTGTAAAAAAACTAAAATCTTGAAAAAAAGTGGAAAAGAATTGATGGCTTCAAGTAATTAATGCAGAGAAAGGTCATGCAGCGAAATGAAAGAGATTAAAACCATGATGACACGAGAAATCACAGTGACAAATGCACAAGCTTCAGTAACGACTTTCGATCAACTGGAAGAAAGAGTATCAGCGATTGAGGATCAAATGAATGAAATGAAGCGAGAAGAGAAACCAAAGAAAAAGAAAAAGAAATGAAGCCTGCAAAAGTATGGGATTATGTAAAAGACCAAATCTAAAGTCTGATTAGGTGCCTGAAACTGATGGAAAATGGAACCAAGTTGGAGAAAACCTCTGGGATATCATCCAGGAGAACTTCCTCAACCCTAGTAGGGCAGGCCAAATTCAAATCCAGGAAACACAAAGAATGCCACAAAGATACTCCTGAGAAGAGCAACTCAAGACATAATTGCCAGATTCACAAGAAGTTGAAATGAAAAGGAAAAATGTTAAGAACTGTGAGAGAAAGGTCGGGTTACCCACAATGGAAGCCCATCAGACTAACACCAGATCTCTCGACGAAACTCTCAAGCCAGAGAAGAGTGGGGCCAATATTCAACATTCTTAAAGAAAATTTTAAACCCAAATTTCATATCCAGCCAAACTAAGTTTCATAAGTGGAAGGGGCTAAAAATCCTTTACAGATAAGCAAATGCTTAGAGATTTTGTCACCACTGGGCACAAACACAGGGGCCCTGAAGGGAAGCACTCTCAACATGGGGAAAGAGAACAACGGTATCAGCCATTGCAAAAACATGCCAAATGTAAAGACCATCCCGAGGCTAGGAAGAAACTGCATCAACTACTTGAGCAAAATAACCAGTTAATATCCTTACTGGCAAGGATCAAGTTCTTACATAACAATATTGTAAATGTAAATGGACTAAATGCTCCAATTAAAAGATATAGACTGGCAAACTGGACACGAGTCAAGACCATCAGTCTGCTGTATTCAGGAGACCCATCTCACATGCAGAGAGACATACATAGGCTCAAAATAAAGATGGAGGAAGATTTACCAAGCAAATGCAAGAACAAAGAAAGCAGGGGTTGCAATAATAGTCTCTGATAAAACAGACTTTAAACCATCAAAGATCAAAAGAGACAAAAGCCATTACATAATGGTAAAGAGATCAATTCAACAGGAAGAGCTAACTATCCCTAAATATATATGCATAATACAGGAGCACCCAGATTCATAAAGCAAGTCCTTAGAGACTTACGAGAAACTTAGACTCCCATTACAATAATAATGGAAGACTTCAACACTCCACTGTCAACATTAGACAGATGGGCAAGACAGAAAGTTAACAAGGATATTCAGAATTAAACTCATCTCTGCAGCAAGCAGACCTAATAGACATCTATAGAACTCTCCACCCCAAATCAACAGAATATACATTCTTCTCAGCACCACATCACACTTATTCCAAAATTGACCACATAGTGGAGTAAAGCACTCCTCAACAAATGTACAAGAACAGAAATTATAACAAACTGTCTCAGACCACAGTGCAATCAAACTAGAACTCCAGGACTAAGAAAAGCAATCCAAACGCTCAACTACATGGAAACTGAACAACCTGCTCCTGAATGACTACTGGGTACATATGAGAAATGAAGGCAGAAATAAAAGATATTCTTTGAAACCAATGAGAACAAAAGATACAACATACCAGAATCTCTGGGACACATTTAAAAGCAATGTGAGAGGAAATTTATAGCACTAAATGCCCACAAGAGAAACAGGGAAAGATCTAAATTGACACTCTATTTTGCTCATAATTAAAATAACTAGAGAAGCAAGAGCAAAACACACATTCAAAGCTAGCAGAAGGCAAGAAATGCTAAGATCAGAGCAGAGCAGAGGAGATAGAACACAAAAAACCCTCAAAAATCAATGAATCCAGGAGTTGGTTTTGTGAAAAGATCCAACAAAATTGACAGACCGCTAGCAAGACTAATAATGAAGAAAAGAGAGAAGAATCAAATAGGCTGTAAAAATAATAAAAGGGGATATCACCACGATATCCACTAGAAATACATCAGAGAGTGTGCATGGCTCTAACATGGAAATAAGCTAGAAAATCTAGAGAAATGGATAATTTCCTGGACACTTACACTCTCCCAAGACTGAAACCAGGAAGAAGTTAAGATCCCTAGAATAGACCAGAGCAGGCTCTCTGAAATTGAGGCAATAATTAATAGCCTACCAACCAAAAAGTCCAGGCCCAAGATGGGTTACAGCGAATTGACCAGAGGTACAAGGAGGAGCTGGTACCATTTCCTTGAGGAAACTATTCAATCAATAGAAAAGAATCCTCTAACTCATTTTATGAGGCCAACATCATTCTGATACAAAGCCTGGCAGAGACACAACAAAAAAAAAAGAAATTTTAGACCAATATCCATGATGAACATGATGCAAAATCCTCAAAATACTGGCAAACCCAGTTCAGCAGCGCATCAAAGCATCCACCACCATGATCAACTGGGCTTCATCCCTGGGATGCAAGGCTGGATTTCAACGTCGCAAATCAATAAACAATCCAGCATATAAAGCAGAACCAAAGACAAGAACCACATGATTATTTCAATAGATGCAGAAAAGACGACAAAATTCCAGCAGCCCTTCATGCTAAAAAGCGCTCAATAAATTCGGTGATGATGGAGCGTACCTCCAAAATCAGAGCTATTTACTTAGGCGACTCACAGCAATATCATACTGAATGGGCAAAAACTGGAAAAATTCTCTTTGAAAACTGGCACAAGACAGGGATGCCCTCTCACCTCTCCCTGAGTCAGGCGTAGTGTTGGAAGTTCTGGCTAGGGCAATCAGGCAAGAGAAATCCAAATTCAGTTAGGAAAAGAAGTCAAATTGTCCCTCTTTGCAGATGACATGTGTATATTTAGAAAACCCCATCGTCTCAGCCCAAAATCTCCTTAAGCTGATAAGCAACTTCAGCAAAGTCTCAGGATACAAAATTAATGTGCAAAAATCACAAGCATTCTTATACACCAGTGACAGACAGAGAGCCAAATCATGAATGAACTCCCATTCACAATTTAGCTAAGAGAATAAAATACCTAGGAATCCAACTTACAAGGGATGTAAAGGACCTCTTCAAGGAGAACTACAAACCACTTTCTCAGTGAATAAAAGAGGACACAAACAAATGGAAGAACATTCATGCTCATGGATAGGAGAATCAATGTTGTGAAAATGGCCATACTGCCCAAGGTTGTTGCTCAGATTCAATGCATCCCCATCATGCCTGTGAGTTTCTTCACAGAATTGGAAAAAACTGCTTTAAATTCACTTATGGAACGAAGAAAGAGCCAGCATCTCAAGACAATCTAAGTCAAAAGAACAAAGCTGGAAATCATGCTACCTGACTTCAAACTATACTACAGGCTACAGTAACCAAACAGCATGGTACTGGTACAAAACAGATATATATAGACCAATGGAACCGAACAGAGTCCTCAGAAATAATACCACACATCTACAGTCATGCAGTCTTTGATAGAGCACAGAGGAAACAAGAAATAGGGAAAGGATTCCCTGTTTAATAAATGGTGCTGAGAAAATTGGCTAGCCATAAGTAGAAAGCTGAAACTGGATCCTTTCCTTACTCCCTTATGGAAAATTAATTCAAGATGGATTAGAGACTTAAATATTACAACTAATACCATGAAAACTCTAGAGGGAAAACCTAGGTAGTACCATTCAGGACAGAGCATGAGCAAAGACTTCATGTCTAAAACACCAAAGCTACTTGGCAACAAAAGCCAAAATTTACAAATGGGATCTCATTAAACTAAAAGAGCTTCTGCACAGCAAAAGAAACTACCATCAGAGTGAATAGGCAGCCTACAGAATGGGAAAATTTTGCAATCTACTCATCTGTCAAAGGGCTACTATCCAGAACCTACAAAGAACTCAAACAAATTTACAAGAAAACAAGCAACCCCATCAAAAAGTGGGCAAAGGATATGAATAGACATTTCTCAAAGAAGACATTCATACAGCCAACAGACACATGAAAAATGCTCATCATCACTCTGGCCATCAGAGAAATGTAAATCAAAACCATAGTGAGATACCATCCCACCCCCAGTTAGAATGGCAATCTGATTTCAAAAAGTCAGGAAACCAACTGGTGCTGGAGGGAGGTGGAGAAATAGGAACACTTTTTACACTGTTGGCTAAGGATTGTGAAATAGTTCAACCATTATGGAAGGCAGTATGCGTGATTCCTCAAAGGATCTAGAACTAGATGTAGCATATGACCCAACCATCCCATTGCACAGGGATATACCCAAAGGATTATAAATCATGCTGCTATAAAGACACATGCACCACATTATATATTCATTCTTGGCACTATTACAATAGCAAAGACTTAGAATCAACCCAAATGTCATTAATGACAGACTGGATTAAGAAAATGTGGCACATATACACCACCATGGAATACTATGCAGCCATAAAAAGGATGGTTGTGTCCTTTGAAACTGGACATGGATGCAGCTGGAAACCATCATTCTTAGCAAACTATCACAAGAACAGAAAACCAAACTACCATGTGTTCTTACTCCTTAGGTGGGAACTGAACAATGAGATCCACTTGGACTCAGGAGAGACATGTCCTTTTGCAGGGGCTATCATAGGGAGGAGAGGCTGAGGAAGTGAGGATTGCATTGGGAGTTATACCTGATGTAAATGACGAGTTGTTGGGTGCTGACGAGTTGATGGGTGCAGCACAGCAACATGGCACAAGTATACATATGTAACAAACCTGCACGTTGTGCACATGTACCCTAGAACTTAAAGTATAATAATAATAAAAAAAAAAAAATTAAAAAAAAAAAGAAGTAAAATCCCATTTTGTGCTCTGTTCAAGAGACACATCTCACACACAAAGACATCTACAGGCTGAAGAAAAGAGGTGGAAAAAAATCTGCAAAGGAAATGGAGAACAGAAAAAGAACCCAATCCTAATGTCAAACAAAATAGATGTTAAACCAACAAACATTAACCAAAAAAAAAAAAAAAAAAGTTAAAGAAGGGCATTACATAATGGTAGGTGTTTTAAATACATACTAAGACAGGAACACCTAAATTCGTTTTTTTTTGTTTTGTTTTGTTTTTTTTTGAGATGGAGTCTTTTTCTGTCACCAGGGCTGGAGGGCAGTGGCACTATCTTGGCTCACTGCAACCTCCGCTTCCCTGGTTCTAGTGATTCTCCTGCCTCAGCATCCAGAGTAGCTGGGATTACAGGCATGTGCCACCACACTTGGATAATTTTTTAATTTTTTGATTTTAGAGACATGGTTTCACCATGTTGGCCAGGCTTGTCTTGAACTCCTGACCTCAGGTGATCTGCCCACATTGGCCTCCCAAAGTGCAGGGATTACAGGTATCAGCCACCACGTCCAGGCAGGACCAAGTAAATTCTTAAAGCAAGTTAGTAGAAGTCACTATTGAGATGTAGACCTCCACACAACAGCAGTAGGAGACATCAACATTCCACTGACAAAATTAGAGAGATCATCAAGATAAAAAATTGACAAAGTGATTCAGGACCTGAACTCAACATGAAGCCACACAGATCTGATTGACTTCTCCAAAAACTCTTTAATCTGAAGCAAAAGTATACACATTCTTCTCATCGCCATCTACTCTAGAGTCAACCACATATTTGGATATAAAACAATCATTAGCAAATACAAAAGAACCAAAATCATATACAACATACACCAAGGCCACAGTTCAACAAAAAGATAAAAAAACTTTCAATATCATGCAATTACATGAAAATTAAAAAGTTTCTGAATGACATTTGCGTAGGGAATTATATAAAGGAAGAAATTAAAAAGTTATTTTACAAACATACACAACATAATAGAAATTCTGAGATATGGCAAGGCAGTGTTAAGAGGGAAATTCAAAGCACTAAATGTCCACATCAAAAAGTTAGAAAGATCTCTATTTCACAACCTAACATCACAACTAATGAAACTACAGAAACAAGAGGAAACCAACACTAAATGTAAAGAAGATAAAAAATAACTAAAGTCAGTAATCAATGGATTCAGGAGTTGTTTTCTTTTGAGAAATTAATAAGATAAACTACTAGTTGACTAATAAAGAAAAAAGGGAGAAGATCCAAATAAAGGCAAAAATAGCAAAATTCATGTTACCACTAACACCACAGAAATACTAACAACCATCAGAGAACATTACAAACAACTCTATGCACACACATAGAAAATTTAAAAAATAAACAAATTCATGGTAACTTACACTGTAACCCTACAGTATAATTTACAGTAGCATGATGCTTTCACCTTTCTTTCTAATTAGTATTGCAGTAGCTCTTCAGGCTCTTTCTTGATTTCATATGAGTTTTAAAATCATTGTTTCTAGTTCTTTGAAGACTGTGATTGGTAGTTTGACAGGAATAACATTAAATCTGTAAAATACTTTGAAGAGCATGGTGATTTTAATAACACTCTTTCTTCTTCATTGGCATGGAATGTTTTTACCATTTTTTTGTGACATCTTTGATGTTTTGAACAGTGTTTTACAATTATCACTGTAGAGATATTTTATCTCCCTGTTGGCTCTATCTCCAGATATTTTACTCTTTTTGGCAATTTCAAATGAAATACAATTCCTGATTTTGCTCTCAGCTTGGTTATAAGGTGTATGAAAAAGTTAGTAATTTCTGTACTTTGAGGTTGTATCCTGAGACTTCCCTATTTTTTTTCTTTTTAAAAATCAGCTTAAGAAGCTTTTAAGCTGACTGGGAATATGGGGTTTTCTAGGTACAGAATCATGTTGTCTGCAAACAGAGATAATTTTACCTACTCTTTTCCTCTTTGGATACCATTTCTTCACCTTGCCTAACTGCTGTAGCCTGGACTTCCAAAACAAACTTGAAAAGCAGTGATGAGGCCGGGTGCGGTGGCTCAAGCCTGTAATCCCAGCACTTTGGGAGGCCGAGACGGGCGGATCACGAGGTCAGGAGATCGAGACCATCCTGGCTAACACGGTGAAACCCCGTCTCTACTAAAAATACAAAAAAAATTAGCCGGGCGAGGTGGCGGGCGCCTGTAATCCCAGCTACTCGGGAGGCTGAGGCAGGAGAATGGCGTGAACCTGGGAGGCAGAGCTTGCAGTGAGCTGAGATCCGGCCACTGCACTCCAGCCTGGGCAACAGAGCGAGACTCCATCTCATAAAAAAAAAAAAAAAAAAAAAAAAAAAAAAGAAAAGCAGTGATGAGAAAGGGTGTGCTTTTTTTATGTCGATTTTAAAGAGAAATGTTTCCAGTTTTTGCCCACTCAGTATAATGTTGGCAGTAGTTTGTCATAAATGGCTCTTATTATTTTGAGATATATTACTTCATGCCTAGTTTATTGAGAGTTTCTAACAATAAGCCATGTTAAATTTCACTGAAACTCTTTTGTGCACCTATTAAAATAATCATGTGGTTTTCCCTGTTTATATGAGAAATCATTTTTTTTTTAAATTTGTGTTTGCTAATCCCACCTTGCATCCCAGTAATAAAACACAGTTGGTAATGGTGAATAAGTGTCTTGATGTGCTTCTGAATTTGGTTTTTCAGTGTTTTGTTGAGGATCCTGAAATTTTCCTTTTTGTTGTATTTCTGCTAGGGTTTGATATGAGAAAAATACTGGTGTAATAGGATGAGTTAGAGAGTTCTTCTATTTCGTATTCTTTTTTAACAGTTTCGGGAGAAATGTGCATCCTGTAGAATTTCTTTGTGCATCTGGTAGAATTTGGCTGTGAATCCATTTGGTCACGAACTTTTGGTTGGTAAGCTATTTATTACTGACTCTGTTTTAGAGCTCATTGTCTGTTCAGGGATTTAATTCCTTCTTGATTCAGTCTTCAGAAGGTGAGTACAGGAATTTATCTATTTCTTCTATGTTTTTTAGTTTGTGTGCATAAATATAATATTCCCTGGTTGCTTTTGTATGTCTGTGAGGTCAGTGACAATATCCTCTGGCATTTCTATTTTTGTCCATTTGGATCATCTCCCTTTTACTCTTTATCAGTTTAGTTAGCAGAACAGACATTTTTCTAAAGAAGACAAACATGCAGCTAACAAGCATATAAAAAAAAAAAGCTCAATATAAGGAGTTTGAAACCAGCCTGGCCAAAAAGTGTGAAACTTCCTCTCTACTAAAAAAATAAGAAAAAATTGCTGGGCATGGTGGTGAACATATGTAGTCCCAGCTACTTGGGGGGCTAAGGCAAGAGTTGTTTGAACTCAGGAAGTTGGGGCTGCAGTGAGCCAAAATCATGCCACTGAACTCCAGCCTGGGCAACAGAGTGAGACTCTGTCTGAAAGAAAAACAAACAAACAAACAAACAAAAAAGTCAATATCATTGGAGAAATGCAAATCAAAATCACAGTGAGATACTATTTGACACCAGTCAGTATAGCTACTAAAGTCAAAAAATAACATGCTGACAAGATTGTGGAGCACAGGAAACTTATACACAGTTGGTGGGAGTGTAAATTAGTTCTATTATTGTGGAAAGCAGTATGGTAATTTCTCTAAAAGCTAAAAATAGAAGTACCATTCCATCCAACAATACTATTACTGGGCATACACCCAAAAGACGATAAATTATTCAGTTATAAAGACACCTTCATGTGCATGTTTATTGCAGCATTATTCATAATAGTAAATATACTGAGGCAAATTAAATTCCCACTATGTGTAGTCAGAATAAGGAAAATGTGGTATATACATACCATGAAATACTATGTAGACATAAATAATACTGAAATTATGGTTTTTACAGAAGCATGACAACTAGTGCAGAAGCAGAAAAGCAAATACCACGTTTTCACTTTTAAACAGGAGCTAAACAGATGTGATAACAGAGATAACAAGGGAACAACAAACATGGTTCTTATGTATGTGTAAATTAGTTCTATTATTGTGGAAAGCAGTGTGAGAGAATTATTCCTACCCTCCAATGTCTGTTTCACAGTATAAACGTGAGAGAATGAGAAAATATAACTGATAACTGGTGGGTACTCGGTTCAGTACTTTGATGACAAAATAATGAATAAAACGAACTCCCATGATGCAAGTTTACCTTTATAGTAAACATGCACATGTACCTCTGAATATAAGAGATTTTATGAAAAGAAGATTCAAATAAGCTCAGTTAGAAATAAAAATGGAGAAATAAAAAGACACCAAATATAAAAACTTGAATCCAAGACTTCCATGAACACTTCTATAAACAAAAATTAGAAATCTAAAGAAAATGAATACACTCCTAGAAACATAAAACTTTCTAACTTGAATTAGGGAGAAATAATATTCCTGAACAGAGCAGTAACAAGCAGTGAAATTTAAACTGTAATTAAAAACAACAACAACAATAAAAATAAAAATAAACTGCCAACTAAGAAACCCAGGCCAGACAGATTCACAGCCAAATACCACCAGACATTCAAACAATTGACTCCATTTCTGGTAAAACTATTTTAAATGATCGTGACAGTGGAAATCTTCAATAACTCAGTATAAAAAGCTAATATTACATGGATACAGAAGTCAGGAAAAGAATAACAATAAAAGAAATCTACAGGCAAATATCTCTGACAAACATAGATGCAAAAATTTTGAAAAATGTACCAGCAACTTGAATCCAACAGCACACTGAAAAGATAATTCATTATGATCAAGTGGTTAATATCCAAAGGAAACATGGATGGTTTAACATATGCAAATCAATAGATAACACATAAACAGAATTTTTAAAAATTTATATCATCTCTTTGCCAATGATATAATTTAATTTGATCAATAAATTCAGTTAAATACTATGTTACAAAATCAATGTACACCAGTAAGTACCACTGCTGTCCAACAACTACCAAACTGAAAAATAATTTGATCCTTTTTACAAGATCTACCAAAATACCTAGGAATATACTTAATCAAAGATGTGAGGGACCTCACAATTATGGCAGAAGGCAAGGAGTAGTAAGTCATATCTTACATGGTGTCAGGGAAGACAGTACTTGTGTTGGAGAACTCCTCTTTACAAAACCATCAGATTTTGTGAGATTTACTCACTACCACAAAAACAGCATAAAAAGACCCACCCCCATGATTAAAGTAACTCCCACTGGGTCCTTCCCAAGACACCTGGAAATTATGGGTGCTACTATTCAAGATGAAATTAAGGTAGGGACACAGGTAAACCACATCAACCCTAAAGCTATTGAGATAAAGAAAAAAATAATAGATAGCTTTACAAACCTACAGAAAGATATGAATATTCAGGTATATGAAGGTCACAGCACACAAACTACAAAGCTTATTTAACTTCCACAAGACTACCTCCAAGTTTAATCAACTCTCAAAGGTAAAGAACAAAGACAAGATTTTAAATGCAACAAAAGAGAGATGTGAGAAAAATGACAGATAAGAGACAAGAATAACATACAAGTCCTGCATAGATGACACAGCATCCAGAGAGTCACACTGTGAAATTTTGCTCCAACAACCCCTGCAGGAACATACCAGAAAAACTGAAAAATTCACAGGCCCTTTGAAAGAAGCGACTTGCTACTGCAAATGCCATTAAGACAGCCAAAACGCTGTGAATTCCTAAAGTGTGAGGACATAAAAGAAAGCTGCCAAACACATCCACACTGGGGAATCTAAAAATGAAAATAATGAAAGAAGGATTTAACCTTATATAGGGCTGAAACAATTTAGAGAGTCAAGCAAAATGTAAAAGTAGAAGCAGCAGCCAGAAGAACCCTGTAGGCACCACTAGTGCCATCTCAGGCCCAGGGAAGCCATTTCTGGCTGAGATCTTTGGGGTAGGGAAGGCAGACAGTGAAACTGGGAATGAAGAAAGGTCTTAGCTGAGCTTTGTAATAATTTTGACTGAGCACAAACTTTCCTGAGCAGAATCAGTAGCAGGGCAAGGGGAAGTAAGCAGGAAGTGCAGATTCGTGCGCAGAAGCCACAGCCAGTGGTGCCAGCAGGTTGGGAAGTGAGGCAGGAGAGCTCTCCTTGGTTTCTCAGTGGGGAGGCTTGCCTGGGGCAGTATCTCAGCCCTGTTCAAGGGCTGCCTAAACATAAACAATGCACTTGTGGGGGCATGATGAAAGTGAAATTGACCTTGGTGGCTGAATAGGAGTTGGGTGAGTCCTGCTGGCTTTTCCCCATACTTGGTGACCTGTATGATGCAGCACAGGCAGCCATAATTCCCTTGGGAATACAACTCCATTGGCCTGAGGATCAGCCTCCCCAACCCCAACAGTAGCCACAGCAAACCCAGCCAAAGGAGAGTCTGAGCTCAAACGTTCCTCATCCTGCCCCCACCTGACGGTTTTCTCTACCAGTCCTGATGGCTGAAGACCAAAGATATAGTATCTTAGGAGCCCCACCCATCACCTTAGAAACCCCTGTACTCATTTGAGTAAATGCAGGGTAAGATTTATCCCCTTTCTACTATTGTAGTTGATGCTCTCTTTAAAGTGCCACCTCCCAGGTGGAAGCCAACCAACTCCATCCATTTTTAGCAACTAATAACGGAACAACTCTTTTCCAAAGAAGAGGAAAAGAAGAGCTAACTTCATTTCTAGCAACACCCTTGCTAACCAGAAGTCCTAAGTCTGTCCATGTGACAACTTCTTTGCTAACATAATGAGCATTCAAGTAAAGCAGTACACTAAACAAACTACTACCAAGGACTATCAAAGACTCCCACAGAGACCACTTCACTCCCCTGCCACCTTAACCAGAGGATGTACTGCTATCCATAGCTGGGAGGCCTGAATACAAATTACATCACAGGACTCTCTGCAGACATTCCCCAGCACCTGGATGGAGTTGGACACCATCATTCTAAGTGAAATAACTCAGGAATGGAAAACCAAACATCATATTGTGTCCAGAACTGGTGGGTTCTTGGTCTTGCTGACCTCAAGAATGAAGCCGCAGACCCATGTGGTGAGTGTTACAGTTCTTAAAGATGGTATGTCCAGAGTTTATTCCTTCAGATATGGCCAGAGTTTCTTCCTTCTGCTTGGTTCGTGGTCTCACTGACTTTAGGAGTGAAGCTGCAGACTTTTGCTGTGAGTGTTACAGTTCGTAAAGGTGGCACGTCTGCAGTTGTTCATTCCTTCTGGTGGACTCGGGGGCTCACTGGCCTCAAGAGTGAAGCTGCAGACCTTCACAGCGTGTTATAGTTCATAAAGGTGGTGTGTCTGAAGTTGCTTGTTCCTCCCGTCGCTGTTCATCCCTCCCAGTGGGTTCATGGTCTCACTGATTTCAGAAGTGAAGCTGCAGACCTTCGCAGTGTTACAGGTTATAAAGGTGGCACAGACCCAAAGAGTGAGCAGCAGCAAGATTTATTGCAAAGAGCTACAGAGCAAGGTTTCCACAACAGGAAGGGGATCTGAGCCTGTTGCCACTACAGACTTGAGAGGTCTGCTTTTATTCCCTTATCTGGACATCCTGCTGATTGGTCCATTTTACAGAAAGCTGATTGGCCAGTTTTGCAGAGTGTTGATTGGTCCGTTTTGACAGAGTGCTGATTGGTGCATTTACAAATCTTTAGCTAGACACAAAGTGCTGATTGGTGTGTTTATAATCCTTTATCTAGACACAAAAGTTCTCCAAGTCCCCACCCAATCAGCTAGACACAGTGCTGACTGGTGCATTTACAGACCTTTAACTAGACACAGAGTGCTGATTGGTGCATTTACAATCCTTTAGTTACACAGAAAAGTTCTCCAAGTCCCCAACCATACCAGAAGCCAGCTGGTTTCACTTCTCACAGGCACTCACCTCAGGACATTGAGGCACCTAGCCTGGGCACTCCAGGAATCCAGAGGGAGCTCTTCCCAGACAATCAAGAGGAAAAGAGGGGAAGCAAGAAAGAGATGGAGACCTATTTCATGGCGATCTGTCTCAGTGATTGGTTTTCAGTGCAGGAAGCTGCACCACCTAGACCAAACCCCTGGTGCTTTATTAATAAATAGAGAAGGTTAAACTATCTCTCTTCACAGATTATATTTACTGTCTATCTAGAAAACTCCACAGTCTCTGCCCACAGGTGCCTAAAACTGATTTTAAAAACCCGACTTTAGCAAAGTTTTGGGATACACAATCAATGTACAAAATTAGTAGTGAGAGGTGACAACGTGCTAGCAGCCCTCACTCACTCTGGGCATCTCCTCTGCCTCCACTCCCCCTCTGGCCTGCTCGAGCAGCCCTTCAGCCCACAGCTGCGCTGTGGGGTCCCCTTTCTGGGGGTGGCTGAGGCTGAAGCCAGCTCCCTCTGCTCATGGGGAGGTGTGGGGGGAGAGGCACGGGCTGGAGCAGGGGCTGTCTACATGGCTGGCAAACCAGCCCCATTTCCAGGTGAGTGCAGGCTTAGCAAGCCCCATACTCGGGGCAGCCAGCCAGCGCCTGCTGGGCTTGACTGGGCGACAAGCTCCTTCTGGGCGGCTGGAGTGCCTGGGCTAAATGCTGGAGTGCGTGGGCTAAGTGCAGCCTAGTCCTATGGTGAGTGTAGTTGAGAAGTGAAGCTGGCTGGGCTTCTGGGTTGGGTGGGGACCTGGAGAACTTTCCTGTCTAGCTAAAAGTTTGTAAATGCATCAATCACTGCTGTGTCTAGCTGGATGGGTACGGGACCTGGAGAACTTTTGTGTCCAGATAAAGGATTGTAAATGCACCAATCAGCACTCTGTGTCTAGCTAAAATTTTGTAAATGTGCCAGTCAGTGCTCTGTGAAAATGGACCAATCAGCTCTCTGCAAAACGTACCAATCAGTTCTCTGTAAAATGGACCAACCAGCAGGATGTGGGTGGTCCAGATAAGGGAGTAAAAGCAGGCCACCTGAGCCAGCAGCCTCAACTTGCTGGGGTCTGCTTCCAGGCTGTGGAAGCTTTGTTCATTTGCTCTTCACAATAAATCTTGCTGCTGCTCACTCTATGGATCTGCATTGTCTTTCTGAGTTATAACACTCACCACAAAGGTCTGCAGCTTCACTCCTGAAGCCAGAGAGACCACGAACCCACCAGGAGAGACAAACAACTCCAGATGGGAGGAACGAATAACTCCAAACCTGCCAACTTTATAAACTGTAACACTCACCGTGAAGGTCTGCAGCTTCACTCCTGAAGTCAGCGGACAATGAACCCACCAGAAGGAAGAAAATCCAGACACATCTGAACATCTGAAGGAACAAACTCTGGACACGCCATCTTTAAGAACTGTAACACTCACTGTGAGGGTCCCTGACTTCATTCTTGAAGTCAGCAAGATCAAGAACCCACCAATTCCGGACATATCTTGGCGACCACACCAGGAGCATCACCTGTTGCGAAGCAGTGACAATATCACCTATTGCTAAGAGGTGAGTACCATCAGACCCCTTTCATTTGCTATTCTGTCCTATTTTTCCTTGGAATTCAGGGGCTAAATACGGGGCACCTGTCAGCCAGTTAAAAGCAACTAACATGGCCACTGGACTAAAGACATGGGTGTCAGGATTTCTGGGAAAGTGCTCTCTAACAACCCCCGACTCTTTGGAGTTGGGATCATTGGTTTGCCTGGAACAGGCTTCCACTTTTTCCTGTACTTCTGGGTTGAGCCAAGGGTTGACAGAGAGGAAAGCCATTCAGCTCTAGGGTCCCAACAAGAAGTTGGTTGACCCTGTGGACATGAGCAGAACTCTCAAAGTCATGTCACCCAAGTGAGACTCGCCCATCTATCCTATCTATCCTGACCCTGGCCTCCTAGGTCCTAATGCCTGTCAGACAAACCTCCCCTTGCCTCTCTTCTCTGAGGTTACTCCCACTTCTAAAAACCACTCCCTGGTGCTTTTTTAGTTTCTTCTATGACTTCTAGTATAAACTCCAGGACTTTGTTATCTTCTTTAGGCATCCGGGGTCACCAAACAGAAAGACATAATTTTTGCCCAAAGCGCCATCATATGAGTGACTGTCTGGAAGTTTAGGATCCCTCTTCAGAAAAGCAGGCCTAAAAAAAGCTATTCCTGAAGCTAGGATATGGGGAGCCTCAGAAATTGTATCCTTCCTATTCCTATAAGTGGGGACAAAGGCATCACTTTTCCAACTCTGGAGATCCCTTTCCTCCTTCAGGGTATGGCCCTCCACTTCATTTTTTAGGCAAAGCATCTTTACAGGACATGGGTAAGGTCCCATTACTAACAGGAGAATGCTTAGGAGTCTAACACATTTTTGAGAATGCGTCAGTAAGCGCCACTAAATCCGATTTTTCTTGGTCCTCTTTGTGGTCTAGGAGGACAGGCAAGTGTGCAAGTTTTCAAGAATGCGTTAGTAAGGGCCACTAAAATCCGACGTTCCTCAGTCCTCTGATTTGGGAGGAAAACTAGTGTTTCTGCTGCTGCATTGGTGAGAACGACTATTCCCATCAGCAGGGTCCAGGGACAACTGCGGGTTTTTGGTCAGGGACAGAAACAAAACAAAACAAAACAAAACAAAACCATGGGCAGTTTTGTCTTTCAGATGGGAAACAGGTATCAACGGGCTCACCCTTGAAATTCATCCTAAGCAATTGGGACCAATTTGACCCAGAAACCCTGAAAAAGAGGTGGCTCATTTTTTTCTGCACTATGCCCTGGCCCCAATATTCTCTCTCTGATGGGGAAAAATGGTCACCTGAGGGAAGTATAAATTCAATACTATCCTGCAGTTTGACCTTTTCTGTAAGAGGGGCAGTAAGTGGAGTGAAATATCTTATGTCCAAGTTTTTTTTTCATTGAAGGAGAATACACAACTATTCAAAAGCTTGCAATTTACATCCCACAGGAGGACCTCTCAGCTTACCCCCATATCCTAACCTCCCTATAGCTCCCCTTCCTATTAATGATAAGCTTCCTCTAAACTCCCCTTCCCAGAAGGAAATAAGCAAAGAAATCTCCATAGGACCAAAAAACCCCCAGGGCTGTCGGTTATGTCCCCTTCAAACTGTGGGCGGAGGGGAATTTGGCCCAACCTGGGTACACGTCCTTTTCTCCCTCTCTGATTGAAAGCAGATCAAGGCAGACCTGGGGAAGTTTTCAGATGATCCTGGTAGGTACATAGACGTCAAGGGCAAATCTTCAAGCTCCCTTGGAGAGATGTCATGCTACCTGTGTTCTAGAAGGACTAAGGAAAATTATGAAAAATCCCATGAATTATAAAATGATGTCCACCATAACTCAGGGAAAGGAAGAAAATCCTTCTGCCTTCCTTGAGTGATTATGGAAGACCTTAGGAAAATATACTCCCCTGTCACCTGAATCACTCGAGGGTCAATTGATTCTAAAAGATAAGTTTATTACCCAATCAGCTGTGGATGTCAGGAGAAAGCTCCAAAAGCAAGCCCTGGGCCATGAACAAAATGTGGAGGCATTATTAAACCTGGCAACCTTGGTGTTCTTTAATAGGGACCAAGAGGAACAGACCCAAAAGGAAAAGTGAGATCAGAGAAAGGTTGCAGCCTTAGTCATGGCCCTCAGACAAACAAACCTTGGTGGTTCTGAGAGGACAAAAAATGGAACAGGGCAATCACCTGGTAGGGCTTGTTATCCGTGTGATTTACAAGGACACTTCAAAAAAGATCGTCCAGTGAGAAGCCACCCCCTCATCCATGTCCACTATGCTGAGGCAATCACTGGATGGTGCACTGCCCCAGAGGCGAAAGGTTCTCTGGGTCAGAAGCCCCCAAAGAGAAGATCCAACTACAGGACTGAGGGTGCCCGGGGCAAGCACTAGCTTATGTCATCACCCTCACTGAGCCCCGGCTATGTTTAACCATTGAGGAAGACAAGGAAATTGACTTCCTCCTGACATTGGTGTGGCCTTCTCAGTGTTAATCTCCTGTCCTGGATGACTGTCCTCAATGTCTGTTACAATCCAAGGAATCCTGGGACATCCTATAACAAGATATTTCTCTCACTTCCTCAGTTGTAATTGGGAGACTTTGCTATGTTCACATGCCTTTATTGTTAGGCCTGAAAATCCCACACTCTTATTAGGGAGGGATGTGTTAGCCAAAGCTGGAGCTATTGTCTACATGAATATGGGGAACAAGTTACCCTTTTGTTGTCCCTTACATAAGGAAGGAATCCATCCTGAAGTCTGGGCATTGAAAGGACAATTTGGAAGGGCAAAAAATGACTGCCCAGTCCAAATCAGGCTAAAAGATCCCACCACTTTTCATTATCAAAGGCAATATCCCTTAAGGCCTGAAGCTCATAAAAGATTACAGGATGTTGTTAAACAAGGTTTAGTAAGGAAATGCAGCAGCTCCTGCACCACCCCAATTCTAAAAGTACTAAGACCGAACGGTCAGTGGAGACTATTGCAAGATCTCAGACTCATCAATGAGGCAGTAATTCCTCTATATGCAGTTGTGCCCAACCCCTATACCCTGCTCTCTCAAATACCAGAGGAAACAGAACGGTTCAGTATTCTGGACCTCAAGGATGCCTTCTTCTGCATTCCCATGCACTCTGACTCCCAGTATCTCTTTGCCTTTGAGGATCCCACAGACCACACATCCCAACTTGTGAGGACAGTCTTGCCCCAAGGGTTTAGGGATAGTCCTCATCTGTTTGGTCAGGCACTGGCCCAAGACGTAGGCCATTTGTCAAGTCCATGAACTCTGTTCCTTCAGTATGTGGATGATTTACTTTTGGCTACCAGATTTGAAGCCCCATGCCAGCAATCTACTCTAGATCTCTTGACCTTTCTAGCTCATCAAGGGTACCAGGTGTCTAGGTCAAAGACCCAGCTTTACCAACTGCAGGTCAAAGATCTAGACATAATCTTAGCCAGAGGGACCAGAGCCCTGAGCACAGAATGAATACAGCCTGTACTGACTTATCCTCACCCTAAGACATTAAAACAATTGCAAGGGTTCCTTGGAATCACCAGCTTTTGCCAACTATGGATCCCCAGATACAATGAGATAGCCAGGCCCCTCTATACCTTAATCAAGGATACCCAGAGAGCAAATATTCAACTAGTAGAATGAGAACCAGAGGCAGAAACAGCCTTCAAAACCTTAAAGCAGGCCCTAGTACAAGCTGCAGCTTTAAGCCTTCTGACAAGATAAAATTTCTGTTTATATGTCACAGAGACATCAGGGATAGCTCTTGGAGTCCTTACTCAGACTCATGGGACAACCCCACAACCAGTGGCATACCTAAGGAAATTGATGTAGTAGCAAAAGGCTGGCCTCACTGTTTACGGATAGTTGTGGCAGTGGCCGTCTTAGTGTCAGAGGCTATGAAAATAATACAAGGAAAGGATCTCACTCTCTGGACTACTCATGATATAAATGGCATACTAGGTGCCAAAGGAAGTTTATGGCTATCAGACAACCTCATGCTTAGATACCAACTGCTACTCCTTGAGGGACTGGTGCTTCAAATACATATGTGTGTGCCCCTCAACCCTGTCAGTTTTCTCCCAGAGGATGGGGAACGAATTAGCATGACTGCCAAATTATAGTCCAGACTTATGCTGCCCGACATGATCTCTTAGAAGTTCCCTTAGCAAATCCTGACTTTAACCTATATACTGATGGAAGTTCATTTGTGGAGAATGGGATACAAAGGGCAGGTTATGCCACAGTTAGTAATGTAACCGTACTTGAAAGTAAGTCTTCCTCCAGGAACCAGTGCCTAGTTAGCAGAATTAGCAGAACTTACCCAAGCCTTAGAACTAGGAAAGGGAAAAAGAATGAATGTGTATACAGACAGCAAGTATGCTTATCCAATCCTACATGCCACACTGCAATATGCAAAGAAAGGGAGTTCCTAACCTCTGGGGGAACCACCATTCAATACCACAAGGAAATTATAGAGTTATTGCACACAGTGCAAAAACCCAAAGAGGTGGCAGTCTTACACTGCTGAAGCCATCAGAAAGGGGAAGGAGATGGGAGAACAGCAGCATAAGTGGCTGGCAGCAGGGAAAGAACAGCAGAGAGAAATAGAGAGACAAAGTCAAAGAAGGAAAGAAAGAAAGAGACAGAAAGTAAGAGAGACAGAGAGAGGAAGTGACAGAGAGACAGTGAGAGAGAAAGAGAAAGATAGGAAGTCAAAGAGAGAAGGAAAGAGAGGAACAGACAAAGGAGCAGAAGAGAGATGGAAGTAGTAAAGAATAAACAGTGTACCCTATTCCTTTAAAAGCCCTGGTAAATTTAAACCTCTAATTGATAATTGAAGGTCTTCTTTGTAACTCTGTAGCAGCCCAATACCACCTTGTTGTCAGTGCAAACGTGGGCATAGCCTGAAAGCACTGAGGCCACTAACAAATCATAGCCTTCCTATCAAAAATCTTTAACCCAGCAGGTTTCCTACTAGGGGCTCTAAATCTTAACTAATTACCACACAAAGGTCCGACCAGACATAGGGGGAACTCCCTTCAGTATAGGATGATAGATGGTTCCTCCTGGGCCTTTAAGGAAAGAGACACAATGGGTATTCAGTAAGTGATAAGGAAGCTCTTATAGAAGCAGAGTTAGGAAAATTGCCTAATAATTGGTTTGCTCAAAGGTGTGAGCTGTTTGCACTCAGCCCAATCTTAAAAGTACTTAAAGAATCAGGAAAGAGCCATCTATACCAATTTTAAGTTTATATGGACTGAACGAGGTCTTATTAATAGCAAAGAAAAATTAAAATCCAAAACTTAGAAGGTTTTCAACTAAAGTTTGCTCAAAGTTAACAGTGTAACATGCATTATCCTAACACCACACTCTCAAACGATTTCTCAGTTTGCAAGAAATAACGAAATCTATCCTCACTCTACAATCTCAAATAGACTCTTTAGCAGAAGTGACTCTCCAAAACCACTGAGGCTCAGACCTGCTCACTGCCGATTAAGGAGGACTCTGCACCTTCTTAGGGGAAGATTGTTGTTTTTACACTAACAAGTCAGGGACAGTATGAGATACCACCTGGCATTTACAGGAAAAGGCTTCTGAAATCAGACAATGCCTTTCAAACTCTTATACCAACCTCTAGAGTTGAGCAACATGCCTTCTCCCCTTTCTAGGTGCCATGGCAGCCATTCTACTGCTACCCACCTTTGGGCCCTGTATTTTTAACCTGCTTGTCAAATCTGTTTCCTCTAGAATTGAGGCCATCAAGCCACAGATGGTCTCCCAAATGAGTTCAACCAATAATTTCTACCGAGGACTCCTGAACAAATCCACTGGTCCTTCCACTGGCCTAAAGAATTCCCTTCTGGAGGACATTACAACTGCGGGGCCCCTTCTTCACCCCTATCCAGCAGGAAGTAGCTAGAGCAGTCATTGGCCAAATTCCCAACAGCAGCTGGGTTGTCCCGTTTAGAGTGGGGATTGAGAAGTGACAACATGCTAGCAGCCTTTGCTCACTCTCGGCACCTCCTTGTTCTAGGCGCCCACTCTGGCCAAGCTCAAGGAACCCTTCAGCCCGCTGCTGTGCTGTGGGGGCCCCTCTCTGGGACTGGCTGAGGCTGGAGTTGGCTCCCTCTGCTCACAGGGAGGTGTGGAGGGAGAGGCACAGGCCAGAGCTGGGGCTGTGCACAGTGCTCACAGACCAGTGTGGGTGCCAGGTGAGTGCTGGTTGGGCTTGACTGGGGACAAGCTCCCTCTGGGGTGCAGGAGTGCGCGGGCTATGTGCTGCAAGTCCCGCAGCAAGTGCCATTGAGAAGTGAAACCAGCTGGGCTTCTGGGTTGGGTGTGGACCTGGAGAACTTTTCTGTCTAGCTAAAGGTTTGTAAATGCACCAATCAGCACTCTGTGTCCAGCTAAAGGTTTGTAAATGCACCAATCAGCAGTCTGTCAAAATGGACTAATAAGCTCTCTGTAAAGTGGACCAATCAGCTCTCAGTAAAATGGACCAATTAGCAGGATGTGGTGGGCCAGATAAGGGAATAAAAGCAGGCCACATGAGCCAGCAGTGGCAACCCATTCAGGTCCCCTTCCACAATGTGGAAGCTTTGTTCTTTCGCTCTTCACAGCAAATCTTGCTGCTGCTCACTCTTTGAGTCCATGCTGCCTTTATGCGCTGTAACTCTCACTGCGAAGGTCTGTAGTTTCACTCCTGAAGCCAGTGAGACCACTAACCCACTAGAAAGGACAAACAACTCCGGACAGAAGGAATGAACAACTCCAGATGCACCACCTTTATGAACTTTCTCACCGGAAGGTCTGAAACTTCACTCTTGAAGTCAGCGAAACCACAAACCCACCAGAAGGAAGAAACTCTGGACACATCTGAACATCTGAAGGAATGAGCTCTGGACACACCATTTTTAAGAACTGTAACACTCACCACGAGGGTCTGCAGCTTCATTCTTGAAGTTAGCAAGACCAAGACCCACCAATTCCAGACACAGTAGCCTTTCTATTCATAAGTTACATCCAAGCTGAGAGTCAAATCAAGAACGCAATTCCATTTATTGGAAAACACTGCTAAAATAATCAAGTGTGACACAAATAAATGAAATAAATCCACAATTTTGGATAGAAAAGTCAATACTATTATAATGATCATACATCTAAAGCACTTCACACATTTAATGTTATTGCTACCAAACTACTAATGATATTTTCACAGAATGAGAAACTAGTATTTTAAAGTTTGTAACAATAGCAACAACAAAAACTTGACTAACCAAAGCAATCCTAAGCAATAGTGTGAAGCCAATGGTATCATACTATCTGACTTCAAACTCTACTACAAGGCTACAGCCACCAAAATGGCATAGTTTGTACAAAAAGATATACCTAAATAAACTGCACAAATTAGAGAAATCCAAAATAGAGCCACACACCTATTATCGGGGGAACACACCCCCAATATTTCAACATAGGTTCTTTCTATTTTCCATAAGTGTCAGCCAACTGAGAAATAGAGATAGTACAAAGAGAGGAATTTTACAGCTGGGCCGCTGGTGGTGACATCACATACAGTAGGATCCTCGTGCCCATCTTAGTCTCAAGCAAATTTTTATTAAAGGTTTCAAAAGGGGAGGGAGTGTAAGAACAGGGAGTAGATACAAAGATCACAGGCTTCAAAGGGCAACAAGCAGAACTACTGATAAGGATCCAACAAAGATCAAAAGGCAAAGGGAAAAGCAGAACTATTGATAAGGGTCTATGTTCAGCAGTGTATGTATTGTTTTGATAAACATCTTAAACAACAGAAAACAGGGTTTCAGAGCAGAGAACTGATCTGTCCACAAATTTATCAGGGCAGAGTTTTTTCCCCACCCTAGTAAGTCTGAGGGTACTGCAGGAGACCAGGGCATATCTCAGTCCTCATCTCAGAAACGTAGGACAGACATTCCCAGAGCAGCTGTCTATAGAACTCCCCCCAGGAATGCATTCCTTTCCCAGGGTATTAATATTAATATTCCTTGCTAGGAAAATAATTTAGCAATATTTCTCCTACTTGCATATCCATTTATAGGTTCTCTGCAAGAAGAAAAATATGGCTGTTTTTGCCTGATCTCATAGGCAGTCAGACCTTATCATGGTCTTCCCTTGTTCCCTAAAAACTGCTGTTTTTTTTGCCCTTTTTCAAGGTGCACTGATTTCATATTGTTCAAACAGATGTTTTACAATCAATTTGTACAGTTAACACAATTATCACAGTGGTCCTGAGGTGATGTACCGCCTCAATTTATGAAGATAACAGGATTAAGAGATTAAAGACAGACATGAGAAATTATAAAAGTATTATTTGGGAACTGATAAATGTCCACGAAATCTTCACAATTTATGTTCCTCTGCTGCAGCTCCAGCTTGTCCCTCTGCTCAGGGTCCCTGACTTCCTGCAACACCTATAACCATCTGATCTTTGACAAAGTCAACATGAACAAGCAATAAGGAAAAATCTCCATACTCAAAAGATAGTGCTAGGATAACTGGCTACTTATAAGCAGAAGACTTAATTGAACCTTGCTTTTATCATATACAAAAATCATCTAAACATAGATTAAAACTTTCACTATAAGCCTAAAAATGTTAAAACCCTAGTAGAAAACCTAGGAAGTATCATTCTGTACATAGGCCCTCGCAAATATTTTATGACAAAGTTTCCAAAAAAATGGCAACAAATACATAAATTGATAAGTCAGACCTAATTTAACTGAAAAACTTCTGTACAGAAATAGAAACTGTAAACTGAGTAAAGAGACAACCTGCTCAAGGTAGAACATATTTGCAAACAATGCATGTGACCAAAGTTTAATACCCAGTGTCTATAAAGAAATTAAATTGCCAGGGGCAGTGGTTCATGCCTGTAATTCCAGCACTTTGGGAGGCCAAGGCAAGCAGATCACCTGAGGTCGGAAGTTCAAGACCAGCCTGACCAACATGGAGAAACCCCATCTCTACTAAAAGTATAAAAAAGAAGAAAAAAAAAATTAGACAGGTGTGGTGATACATCCCTGTAATCCCAGCTACTCGTGAGGCTGAGGCAGGAGCTACTCAGGAGGTTGAGCCAGGAGGTAGAGGTTGTGGTAAGCTGAGATTGCACGATTGCACTCCAATCTGGGCAACAAGAGTGAAACCGCATCTCTCTCACACACACACACACACACACACACACACACACACACACACAAAGAAGAAGAAGAAACAAGAAAAGAAAAAGAAATTAACTCACAGAAAACAATCCCATCAAAAATGGGCTAAGGACATACACAGACCCTTCTAGAAAGAATATACCCATGTAGCCAACCAGCATATAAAAATGCTCTACATCATTAATTAGAGAATTACAAATCAAAACACAATGAGAGGCAAGCTCACACAAGTCAGAATGGCTATTACTAAAATGCCAAGAAATAACAGATGCTGGTGAGGTCTTGGAGAAAAAGGAACACTTATACACTGCTACTGATTATGTAAATTACATCAGGCATTCTGGAAATTAGTTTGACGATTTCCCAAGTAACTTAAAACACAACTACCTTTGACTCAGCAAACCCATTGCTCAGCATATACGCGAAGAAATTGAGATTATTCTATCATAAGAACATATACACACATATGTTTATTACTGCACTATTTATACTAACAAAGACATGAAATTAACTGAGGTGCCCATTAGCAGTAAATTGAATTTAAAAAGTACATATATAAAAGTAAATATATACACAATGCAATACCAGACAGCATAAAAAAAGAATAAAATCATATCCTTTGCAGCAACATAGATGCAGCTGGAAGGCATTATCCTGAGCAAATTAATGCAGGAAGTGAGAACCAAATACTGCATGTTCTCACTTATATGTATAAGTCTAAAACTGAGTACACTTGGAAACAAGACAATAATGTATACCAGGATCTACTTCAGGGTGGAGGGTCAGAAGAGGCTGAGCAAAAGGAAAGAAAACTACTTACAGCATACTGTGCTCATTATCTGGGTAATAAAATAACCTGTTCACCAAATCTACACAACTTGCAGTTTATCCATGTAACAAACCTGCATCCCCTGAACCTAACTAAATGCTTGAAATCTAAAAGGTCAAAAACAGAAATGAACAAGTCATCTGAAGTTATAAAACTCAATGTTAGTAGTAAATACACAAGTATAAAATAATGTTATAATCGTGTTGTCCAAACCACTCAAATCTTTACTAGAAAGACAAAGAAGCAATATGTTAAAACTGATGATTACCTTTAAGAGACAGGTAATATACAAACACAACAAAAAGACATAAAGCAGAGGATAATATAAAGTGTAGAGATTTTTAGTTTTCTGTTTTCAAATTTTGATTATACTTGTTTTTATTTAAAATAATTGGTTATAACATGTTATATGTAAGCAAACTAGTAAGCATATACCAAAAACCTACCATTGATAAATAACACATAAAAATAAAAAAATTAAACCCTAGAAGCAGGAAAAAAATCACATATATAAAATGACAGGAAGACAAGAAAAAAAATGACTAATAAAAAAACACACAAATAAATGTCAGTAGTAAGTCCCTGCTCATCTACAATAATGAATGTAAATAAACTTAAATGTTTTAACCAAAAGATGTAGAGTAGCTGAATAAATGAAAAGGGAAGACAACTACATGCTGTCTACAAGATAATTTACCTCACCTTGTAAGGACACAAATATGTGGCAATGGAAACCAAAATAGTGGGGCAGCAGCTATACTTCTATCAGATAAAATAGATTTTGAGATAAAAACAAGGCCATTAAATGATGATAAGGGGATCAATTCAGCAAAAAGATACAACATTTTAAAATTTACATGCACCCAATGCTGGAGAATCAAGATTTATAAAGCAAAGATTATTAAGCTAATGAGAGAGATAGACCCCAATAAAATAATTGTTGACTTCAAAACCCCACTTTAGGCATTTAATGGATCATCTAAATAAATACTTAAACAACAATAACAGCATGAGTAACAAGCGGCCAAGTGAACCGCCTCTAACTAACACAGAGAAATGCTGACTGAATGTGCACCCTGGGAAAAAATGCTTGATGCTTCCCCTAAGGATCTTTGTAACACTCCAGTTAAGAGATCCTCTCCTGATTCCACTTCACCAAGGCCTTGAGTTTCACCTACAGAGCTGTGTGAAGTCTTGGCAGAATAGCTGCTCAGGCATACACAAAGTATCAGGAGAGGTTTGCACACTTTCAGTTCAGGATCACCAGCAAAGGTAGATGCAACTCACCTGAAGGTAAGAGGTGAAATTTTTGTACTAACCTTAAGAAGACGGCTGAACCCAGGAAGTTGTGCAGCACCCTTCTATGTGCCCCACTTTCATGGCACCTCACAGGATAAGACTCACCAGCTTGGAATTCCAGCCAGCCCCTGGCAACAGTGTTGTGCCAAGCTTGAATGGGGTAGAGTTCTTAGGGGAAAGGGCAGGTTGTCGTCCTTGCTGTTTGGATGGCTCAGCTGTTCCAGTCTGTGGGTATAGGAGAGTCCAAACAAAACTCACCAGGGGATGAAAGGGACTCCCTGGCACACCACAGCTGCTCTACCAAAATGTGGCTAGACTGCTTCTTTAAGTGGGACATTGATCTGCTTCTTATCTCTACGGAGGGTCCTCCCAACTGGGGTCTCTAGTCACCCCCACCTATATTCTCCAACAGTTTTGATTTCTCCCTAGGATGGAGGGCCCAGGGGGAGGGGTGGAAAATGATCTTTGTTGTTTGGAAAACTCAGCCCTTCCAGCCTGCTGTCTTAGCAGAGTACAAACCATGCAGGGGCAGACAGTACCCCAGTACAGCACAGTATCTGTACAAAAGCATGGCCAGAATTCTTCTTTAAGCAAGTTCTTGATACGTTCCTCCTTACTTGGCGGGACTTCCCATCCAAGGCCTCCAATCACTCCCACTGATGTTATCTGGCCAAAAGAGGTTTGAAAACTTCCTGGGACAGACTTCCCAGAGAAAGGAGAAGTCGGCTCTCTTTGCTTTTTTGTCAACTTAGCAGTTCCAGCCTGCAGGCTTCACAGGGCCCAACCTGATGGATTCTGCAGAACCCTGCATCAAAACAGAATATACATTCTTCTCATTGTCACATAGCACTTCATCTAAAATTGATAAGATAATTGGAAATAAAATACTCCCTAGCAAATTCAAAACAACTGAAAACATAAAAACAGTCTGTTAGATTACAGCACAAATTAGAACTTAAGACTAAAAAATTCACTCAAAACCACACAATTGCATAGACATTGAATGGCCTGCTTCTGCATGACTTTTGGGTAAATAATGAAATTAAGGCAGAAATCAAAAAATTATTTGAAATTCATGACAACAAAGATACAATGTTCCAGAATCTTTGGGATGCAGCAAAGGCAGTGTTAAGAGGGAAATTTATAGCACTAAATGCCCACTTCAAAAAAAAAAAAAAAGAAAAAAAGAGAAAAGGCTCTCAAGTTAATAACCTAACTTCATAACTAAAGGAACTAGAAAACCAAAAGCCAACAAACCCCAAAATTCGCAGAAGACAAGAACTAACCAAAATCAGAGCTGAACTAAAGCAGATAGACACACACACACACACACACACACACAAAACATGCAAAAGGTCAACAAATACAGAAATTGCTTTTTTTGGAAAAAATTAACAGACTGCTAGCTAGACTAATAAAGAAAAAAAGAGAGAAAAATCAAATAAACACAGTCAGAAATAATAATGAGGATATTATCATTGATCCCACAAAAATACAAACAACCATGAAAGAATACTTTAAACACCTCTATGCGCATGCATTAGAAAACCTAAAATAGATACATTCCTGGTCACATAAACCCTCCAAAGACTGAATCAGAAGGAAGCTGAATCCCGGAACAGACCAAATAATGAGCTCTCAAACTGCAGCAGTAATAAATGGGTTACCAAGAAAAAAAGTCTCAGGACCAGATGGATTAATAGCTGAATTCTATCAGAGGTACAAAGAAGAGCTGGTGCCATTTCTACTGCAGCTATTTTTAAAAATTGGAAGAAAGAATCCCTTCCCTAACCCATTCCATAAGACCAGCGTCATCCCGATACCAAAAGCAGGCAGAGACGCAACCACGACCACCACCACCTCCGGCCAGTACCTTTGATGAACATCTACACAAAAATCCCAAACAAAATACTGACAAATCAAATCCAGCAGCATGCCAAAAAACTTACCTACCACAATCAAGTAGGGCTCAGGCCCAGGATGCAAGGTTGATTCAACATACGGAAATCAATAAATGTGTTTCATTGCATAAATGGAACTAAAGACTCAAACTACATCAATAGATGCTGGAAAGACTAAAGCAGATAGAGACACAAAAAAATTCAGTATCACTCCATGCTAAAAACTCTCAATAAACTAGTTATGGAAGGAATGTTGTAGGAGTTATTAAAAAATTACTTTAAGCAGATAGAGAGGGAAAGGGTCCTTGAGAAGTTTTGTTTCTATTAAGGCAGCTCCAGAAATGTTTCTTGTCTACCTGGATAGCCCCTGCTCAGAGAGCCTGGCAGGAAGTTATGATATGTAAATGCTGGCCATCAGAAACTGGGTCCACCCAAACATAATGATTCCCACCCTTTTCTTCCTTGCCCCTATATGTGCCTGGCAAAATGGCCTCCCCCACATATCCCACATGGGTAGAACATCATGGTACCCTACATTTGCATATTAAAAGGCTAGGGCGGAAAGACCAGGATTTTTCTGGGCTATATGAATGGCATGCCTGGTCAAACCAATCCCCTGAGTCCTATGCAAATCAGACACCACCTCCTCCAGCCTTCCCATATAAGCAGCCACTTTTCTCCGCACACAGGATTTTCTTTGTTGGAATCCCCCCTCCCCAACTCCATCTCTGTAAGGGGACCTGTTTGATTCTTCCTTGCTTCTTTCTTGACTATTAAAGTATCCACTCCTTAAAACCACTCACGTGTGTCCATGTCATTTTATCCAATTCACTGCAAGACTAACGATCCTAGTGCTACTCCACTCATTGGGGTCATATCAGGAACATACCTCAAAATAATGTCATAAAATTCACGTATGACAAACCCACTGCAAACATCATACTGACTAGGCAAAAGCTGGAATCATTTTCCTTGAAAACTGGCACAAGACAAAGATGTCCTCTGTCACCACTTGTATCCAATACAGTATTGAAAGTTCTGGGCAATCAGGCCAGAGAAAGGAACAAAAGACATTGAAATAGGAAGAGAGGAAGTCAAATTATCCCTGTTTGCAAGCAATATGATCCTATATGTACACAAATCCATCATTTCAGCCGCAAAGCTTTTTAAGCCGATAAACAACTCGAGCAAAATCTCAAGATACAAAATCAATGTGCAAAAATCATTAGTGTTCTTATACACTATCAATAGTAAAGCCAAGAGCCAAGTCATGAACAAACTCTCATTTACAGTAGCCACAAAAAGAATAAAATACCTACAAGTACAGCTAACTAGGGAAGTGAAAGACCTGTATAGGAAGAAGTATTAATACAAATCACTGCTCAAATAATTAAGAGATGACACAAACAAATGGAAAACATTCCATACTCACAGATAGGTGGAATCAATATCACTAAATGGCCACTCTGCCCAAAGCAACTTTATAGATCCAATGCTATACCCATTAAATTACCATTAACATTCTTCACAGAACAGAAAAATCTATTTTAAAATTCATGTGAAACCAAAAAAGAGCCAGTATATCCAGGGCAATTTTGAGCAACATAATCAATACTAAATGCATCATGCTACCCACCTTCAAACTATACTACAGAACTACAATAACCCAAACAGCATGGTACTGATAAAAGTACAGACATATAGACCAAAGGCATAGAATAGAAAACCCAAACATAAGACTACACACTTACAACTATCTGATTTTCAAGAAAATTTGCAAAAACAAGCAATGGTGAAAAGACGCCCTATTTAATAAATGGTGCTGATAACTAGATAGCTCTATAGAGAAAATTGAAACTGGAACTTTTTATTATACTATATACAAAAATTAACTCAAGATAGATTAAAGATTTAAATATAAAATCCAAAACTATAAGAATCCTAGAAAGAAATCTAGGCAAAACCATTCAGAACATAGGCACAAGTAAAGATTTCTTGAAGATATCAAAAGTAATTGTGACAAAAGAAAAAATTGACAAATGACATCTAATTAAACTAAAGAGCTTCTGCACTAGCAAATAAACCATCAACAAATTAAACAGACAACATACAGAACGCGAAAAAATTGTAAACTATGCATCTGACAAAGGTCTAACATCTAGCATCCACCAGGAACTTAAACAAATTTACAAAGAAAAAACAAAGAACCTCATTAACAAGTGGGCAAAGGACATGAACAGACAATTCTCAAAAGAAGACATACACATGTAGGCAACAAACATTTTAAAAACCTCAACATCACTGATCCTTACAGAAATGTGCATCAAAACCAAAAATGAGATACTATCCCAAACCTGTCAGAATACCTATTATTAAAAAGTCAAAAAACAACAGAGTCAGGTGAGGTTTTGGATAAACAGAAATTCTTTTACACTGTTTGTGGGAGTGTAAATTAGTTCACTATTATGGAAGACAGTGTGGCAATTCCTCAAAGACCTAAAGATAAGATTATCATTCAACCCCACCAATCCCATTACTGGGTATATAATTCATTCTATTATAAAGAAACATGTATATGTATGTTCACTGCAGGTATTCATAATAGCGTATGTATGTTCACTGCAGCTATTCACAAAAGACAAGACATGGAATCAGCCCAAATGCTCATCAGTGATAGACTGGATAAAGAAAATGTGGTAAATATACACCATAGAACACTATGCAGCCATAAAAAAATGACGGATCATGTCTCCGCAGGAACACAGCTGGGAACCATTATCCTTAGCAAACAAATGCCAGAACCGAAAACCAAATACTGCATGCTTTCATTTATAAGTGGGTGGGTGGTGTCATGTGCATCCGTGTGAAGAGACCACCAAACAGGCTTTGTGTGACCAACAAGGCTGTTTATTTCACCTGGGTGCAGGCAGGCTGAGTCCAAAAAGAGAGTCAGTGAAGGGAGGTGGGGTGGGGCCATTTTAAAACATTTTGGTAGATAAAGGAAAATTACAGTCAAAGGTCATTGTTCTCTGGAGGACAGGGGTTGGGGTCATGAGGTGCTCAGTGGGGAAGCTTTTGAATCAGGATGAGCCAGGAAAGGAATTTCACAAGGTAATGTCATCAGTTAAGGCAGGAACCAGCCATCTGGATGTGTATGTGAAGGTCACACGGGATATGATGGCTTAGCTTTGGCTCAGAGGCCTGACATTCCTGTTTTCTTATATTAATAAGAAAAATAAAACAAAATAGTGTTGAAGTGTTGGGCGGCAAAAATTTGGGGGGGTGGTGTAGTACGGAGAAATAATGGGCGATGTTTCTCAAGACTGCTTTGAGCAGGCTTAGGGGTCGTATGGTAACCTTGAGTTGGAAAGATTAAGCTGAAGAAAGATTTTGTGGTAAGGAGTGATACTGTCGGGTTGTTAGATGAAACATTTATCATACAGAATTATTGGTGATGACCTGGATACAGTTTTGTATGAACTGAAAAACTAAATGGAATAAGAGAAGAAGAAAAACAGGTATTAAAGGACTACGAATTGGGAGGACCCAGGACATCTAATTAGTGTCTAAGGAGGTTCACCATATCCCTGCCAGCAAAGATTATTTATTTACTTTAAAAGGGAGTAAAGAGTGGCAGTTTGGGATAGCACCAGGAGTTATTAGCTGTGATGTCTTGGAGAAACAGTGTAAACTGGCAATGTAAATAAGAGTAAGGCATTTATGAGTAGTTGAGAACAGTAAATAGGAGTATGACTAGAACAGAAGATAGTAGGGCTAAGTTTTTTGAGGCACAGTCCAAGTTGGTCCAGTGTCAGAATGAGACTGGGGCCTAATAAAAAGGAGCATCTATACAGGAACTGAAATGGGCTATACACTGTAGCATTCTGAGGACAGGCCTGAATTCTGAGAAGGCAAGTAATAAAAGTCTTGTCCAGTCCTTTTTAACTTAGTAGCTGAGCTTGGTGAGGTGTGTTTTTAAAAGACTATTAGTCTATTCTACTTTTCTTGAAGATTAAGAACTGTAAGGGGTATGAAAGTTTTACTGAATACTAAGAGCCTGAGAAACCGCTTGCATGATTTAACTAGTAAAGGCTGGTCTGTTACCAGACTGTAGAGAGGTGGGAAGGCCTAACCAAGGAATTATGTCCAACAGAAAGGAAGAAATGACCGCAGTGGTCTTCTCAGACCCTGTGGGAAAGGCCTCTACCCATCCAGTGAAACTGTCTACCTAGACTAAGAGGTATTTTAGTTTTCTGACTCAATTTCTCAGTCCTGGGTAGAGGCAAATCTTCGAGCTTGAAATCTAGGAAAGGGAGGCGGCCTGAACAGTCCCTGAGGGGTAGTAGAATAGGAGATAGAACACTGAAAAGTGATTTCCTTGAGGATAGATTTCCAGGATGGAAAGGAAATGAGAGGTTCTAAGAGACAGGCTAGTGGCTTGTAACCTACATGGAAGAGGTTATGAAATGACGACAGAATAGAATGGGCCTGTGAGGCTGGAAGGAGATATTTTCCTTGATCTAAAACCATTTGCTTTGTGTGGGAAGAGATTGATAGGTGGAAGTTTCAGTCGGGGTAGTAGATGGGAGTGACCAATGTGAAGGAGAAAAACTGGCCATGAAGGCACAGAAGTTGGAATGCTAGCTCCTTGTCTAGCCACCTTATCAGCATAAGCATTGCCTAGAGCAATGGGTTTTGATGCCTTTTGATGACCCTTGCAGTGAATAACTCCAGTTTCCTTTGGAAGTAAAGTTTTTATTAAAGAGTTTTTATTAAAGAGGCATTAATGATGGAGGACTGTTGCATAGTGGGGAAATCTCTTTCGGCCTATATAACAGCATGGTGGTGCAGAACATGGAAGGCATATTTAGAATCAATATAAACATTGACAAGTAGTCCTTTTGCAAGAGTGAGGGCCTGAGTTAAGGCGATTACTTTGGCTTGCTGAGAGGTAGTGGAGGGTGGCAGAAGGGCAGCCTCAATGATAGGTGTGGAAGATACTATAGCATAGCCTGCCTTTGCTGGTGAGTGGGGATTAGGCCTGGTGGAAGTGCCATCAAAAACTGTGTTCAGGGTGAGGAACATGAAAGAACATGGAGTGAATGTTAGGTGGATCATAGAGATACAGTCATAGGGGTCAGGAGTGGCATCAGGAATAATGTGGGAGGCTGGATTGAAGTCCGGGCCAGGAACAATGGTAATTGTGAGAGACTTAACCAGTGAAGGAGCTGGTGAGCAGAAAGCATATGTGTCAGGTGGGAAGAAAATAGATTTTGGAAGTTATGAGAACTGTAGAGAGTGAGTTTAGCACTGTTTGTGATTTTTAGGGCCTCTAAAAGTATTAAGGCAGCAGCAGCTGCTGCACACAGACATGAGGGCTAGGCTAAAACAGTAAAGTCAAGCTGTCTGGACAGAAAGGGATGTGGTCCTGGCTCTTGTGTAAGATTTCTGACCTTACTAACCATGCCTAGGAAGGAAAGGAGTAGTTGTTTTGTAGAAGGGATTGGGGTTTGGGAGATTCGACAAACACAATCAGCAGGCAGAGCATGTGTTTTTATAGAATTATACCGAGATAGGTAACAGATGGGGAAGAAATTTGGACTTGACTGAAGTAATGGGGGCTGTGAAGCCTTGCAGCAGTACAGCCCCGGTAATTTGCTGAGCCTGATGGGTGTCAGAGTCAGTCCAAGTGAGAGTGAAAAGAGGTTGGGATGAAGGGTGCAAAGGAATAGTAAAGAAAGTATGTTTGAGATCCAGAACAGGATAATGGGTTGTGGAGGGAGGTACAGAGGATAGGAGACTATATGGGTTTGGCAGGCACCACAGGGTGGATTGGCAAAACAATTTGGTTGATAAGGCACACATCCTGAACTAACATGTAAGCCTTGTCTGGTTTTAGGACAAGTAAAATGGGGGAACTATAAGGGGAATATACAGGCTTTAAAAGGCCATCCTGTAGCAGGCTATTGATAACAGGCTTTAATCGTTTTAAAGTGTGCTGTGGGATGAGATATTGGCATTGAGTGGGGTAAGGGTGATTAGGTTTTAAGGGGATGGTAAGGGGTGCATGATTTGTCACTAAGGAGGGAGCAGAGGTATCCTATACTTGTGGGTTACGGTGGGGAGATACAAGGGAAGGATGTGAAGGAGGCTTTGAACTGGGGGAAAAGACAGCAATGAGGTATGGCTGTAGCCCAGGAATAGTCAGGGAAGCATATAATTTAGTTAAAATGTCTCAGCCTAATAAGGGAACTGGGCAGCTGGGCATAACTAAAAAGGAGTGCTTAAAAGAGTATTGTCTAAGTTGGCACCAGAGTTGGGGAGTTTTAAGAGGTTTAGAAGCCTGGCTATCAATACTTACAACAGTTATGGAGGCAAGGGAAACAGGCCCTTGAAAAGAAGGTAATGTGGAGTGGGTAGCCTCTGTGTTAAGAAGGGGATGGACTTACCTTCCACTGTGAGAGTCAGCTAAATCATCTGTGATGGTCCTGTAGGCTTCCAAGATGATCAGGCAGTGTCAGTCTTCAGCAGCTAAGCTGAGAAGATCTGGGAAGGAGTCAGTCAGACTTGGGCCATAGTTCCAGGGGCTCTGAGAGTGGCTCCAGGGCAAGTTGAACAGTCCGATTTTTCGTCAGGTCCCGCAGAGATGCGACAAGGCTTAGGAGGAATGCAGGGCTGCAGGCATTCCTTGGCCTAGTGGCCAGATTTCCAGCACTTGAAGCAAGTTCCTGGAACACCTCGCTGCTGGGGTTCAGGCATTTGGAAGTTCTTGTGCGCTGGAGATATGACTGGGGTTTGTCTCAGAAATATGTTGCTACTTGGCTGCCTTTACTCTATTATTACACACCTTGAAGACGAGGTTAATTAGGTCCTGTTATGCAGTTTGAGGGCCAGAATCTAATTTTTGGAGTTTTATTTAATGTTGAGAGTGGATTGGGTAATAAAATGTATATTGAGAATAAGACCACCTTTTGACCTTTTCCGGCCGAGAGCTGTAAAGCGTTTCAGTGTTGATGCCAAATGAGCTAGGAACTTGGCTTGGTTTTTCATATTTGATGAAAAAGAGCCTAAACTAAATGCTAACTAATTTGGGAGAGATCAGATAAAGAAAAAGGAGCATAAACCTTGACTATGTCTTTAGCTCCAGTCACCTTTTTAAGAGGAAATTGCTGGGCAGGTGGGGGAGGGCTCATCAGAGAACGAAACTGCAAGCCAGACCAGGTGTGAGGAGGGGAGGTGATAAAAGGATTATAGGGTGAGGGAGAAGAGGCTGAGAAAAATTGGGACCTAGCTCAGCCTGGCAAGGAGCAGCCTGGAAGGAGGACAGAGGTCAGATGGTTCTGTAGAAAAGGAAGATTAGAAAGACTCAGCGATGCTTGGGGTTGGGACTGAGGGGATAGGTGGGAGGGAAAGAAGGAAGATTTGGGACAAGTTGCATTGCAGACAGAGACTAGAGAGAGACCCACGTGTTAAAGAATGCCTGGACGTCAGGCACGTCAGACTGTTTGCCCATTTTACGACAAGAATTATTTAGATCTTGTACCATGAAAAAATTGAAAGTGCCGTTTTCTGGCTATTTGAAACACTGTCGAGTTTGTACTGGGGTCAAGCAGCATTGTAGAAGAAAATAAGGCATTTAGGTTTTAGGTCAGGTGTGAGTTAAAGAGGTTTTAAGTTCTTGAGAACACAGGCTAAGGGAGAAGAGGGAGGAATGGAGGATGGAAGGTTGCCCATAGTGAAGGAGGCAAGCCCAGAGAAAAGAGAGGGTAGTGACACGGAGAGAAGGGGTCAGTGGGTTCTTGCCCCTCAGAAAAGCAGAGAAGCGGTAGAGACATGGAGAGAAGGGGTCGGGCGTTCTTGCACCCCAGAAAAGTGGAGAAAGGGTAGAGACACGGAGAGAAGGGGTCAGGGTGGTTCTTGCTCCCCAGAAAAGAGAAAGGGTAGAGACACGGAGAGAAAGCAGTGGGGTGTTGGATGTGTATGTGCACGACACAGGGGATATGATGGCTTAGCTTTGGCTCAGAGGCCTGACACGTGCAGCATAGGAGGAAGCAAGACACATAACTAATGGATATTAGGCTTAATATTTGGGTGATGAAATAATCTGTACAACCAACCTTATGACACAGGCTAACTTATAAAATAAACCATCATATCCTGTACATGTACCTCTGAACTTAAAAGTTAAAAATATATATATTACAATAAACAAAGTTAGAAAGGTGGCAGAACACAAGATAAACATACAAAAATCAATCATATTTTTGTACATCACTAACAAACACTTAACGGGAAATATTCAAAAAATTTGATTCATAGTAGCAGAAATAGAATAAAATAAGATGAAGTAAATTAATTTCAAATATATAAATAATATATACATATTAAATACTAACATATATAATATACTAAAAACTATAAAACTTTGTTGCAGGAAACCAAAGACCTAAATAAATTGAAATACATGCTTTGACCATGTATACGAAACTAGACGGAAATATTTCCTAAATTTGTCATGGATTCAACATTTCTGTCTCAATCCCAGCTTGCTAGTCTGTAGAAACCCCAACTTGTTTCTCTGTAGAAATAGGCAAGCTAATAAAAATACAAGAAACAAATAATAGCCAACCAGTCTCAAAAAAAAAAAAAACAAGAACAAAGTTGGATTACTCACTTCCCCCAATTCAAACCTTCTACAAACTACAGCAATACAAACAACATGGCATTAGAATTTATACATACACAAAAATACAGAATGGAATTGAAAATCCAAGAATGAACCCACACATTTATGGCCAATGGAAAGTTATCAGAAGGGCCAAGAATAATTAATGAAGCAATAATAATGTTTCCAACAAATTCTAGGACAACTAGATGGCAACAGGCAAAAATATTGAGTTGGATCATTACTTCACAGTGTTTACAAAAGTTAACCCAAAATGTATCAAAAACGTTAATGTAAAAGCTAATACTATAAAGGTCCCAGAATAGAGTATAAGACTACATCTTTGTGATTTTGGGTTAGACAAAAATCCCCTCAGAGGCAACACTGAAAGTACAAGCGACAACACAAAAAAGTAAACTGGATAAACATCAAACTAAAAACCTTTCTGTTTAAAGTTTACTACTAGGAAACAGAGAAGCCAGCTCACAGAATTAATTATTTTCAAATCAAACATCTGATAAGAGAATCAGATAAGAATAATTACAACTAAACAAAAAAAGGCAAACCAATGTGAAAAGAGCGAAAAATCTTGAATAGACATTTCTCCAAAGAAGGTATATAAAGCACATGAACAAGCCAACAAGCTTACAAAAACATGCTCAACACTATTGTGTCATTAGTAATTCAGGAAGTACAACTCAAAACTCAATGAGACCTCATACACATTGTGATGGTCAAATCAGTAAGTCATGTAATTACAGTATTGGTTAGGATATGGAGAAATTAGAACGGTCTTCCACTTTTGATGGAAATTAAATGATACAGATGCCTCGGAGAAAAAAGTTTAAACCGAAAGTTCCCATATAACCCAATTCTACTAGTAGGTGTGTATACACACAAGAAATGAAACTAAGCATGCACATAAAAACCGGTACACAAATGTTAATACCAACATTATTTATAACAGCTAAATGTAGAAATTGAAATATCTACTTATGAATAAAATATAAATCTGTTTTATAGTGAATTATTTTGAATTGTGAAAAAAATAGATCTAATCATTTGAAATAATACAGGATAAATTATAAGCCTAATTTTATTAAATAGAAAAAAGTGTGTAGATAAAACTGGTAAAATTAGAGCAGAAAATTAAGTAACGTAACTTTCGAAACAGGAATATATATGTAATGCAGGATAATAAAGTAACGAAGCCGATAATCTACATGAAATGGATAAATTGTTTAAAAACAAAAAAGGAAATGCCAAGAATTGTACAATACGAAACAATTACCAAACTGTCAAACTTTAAGGCATTTCCGGCAGTCCCCCTTCAAAATGAGATCCACCAGATAATTTTTAAAACTTACCTTTTGCATATTTTTCAAAAATACACAGAGAACAAGATACTACAATAGTGAATTGATTCTTAAAAAAATAGAATGGCAATGTAGGGTGATTTTTGCTCAACAGGGGTGTAAAATATTGTAAATAAAATTAGAAGCAACGAAGTATAACATTTTGTTTTGAAATAAAACCTCGCAATAAATTGTAACTTCCCTAAAAACAGTATAGATAATTCCACATCAAAAAATAGATCACTAGCAGTGTGCTTCTTTTAATTTATGGTACGTATGGTTAGCGATGTTGAAGGTTTACTGTCATCTGTCCAGGTCTTTGTGATCATTTTAAAATTTAGGGAGATCCTAGGTAATTTTTAAGGGATGTTTATCATGGGCGGTAAAGGTTTTATTTAAAAACATTTAGCACTTCTTTTCCCCGTCCTAAAGTCGAAGCTCGAGTTGGTAAAAAAAAAAAAAATCCAACGACAAATGTGCCCACTTGAAGTGCACTGTTAACGCAAGTTTACAAGAACATAAACATATCGTACCGGGGTCGTGTCTCCTAAACGTCTTACGATAGGAAAGTGCTCCAACAGAGAACCTAGTGAGTCTTCATAAAATGTTAGTAAATCCTTTCACATTAACGGAGATCGCCGGCGGTTTGTATCGGCAGAGAAAAAAAGATGCATTTCTACCAATATTTCCGCAAAGGAGGAATTTTCTCTGAGAAATCCTTCGTTGAACTTCACCAGACCCTTTTACGGTCCTTCCCTGTAATACGCAGGCGTAACTTGCGCAGTGGTCCCATTTTAAAAAAAGATCCGGTTATACTATTTTTATCTTGCTCTTTTGTTCAGTCGGAGTAATGTTTAATATCAGTCCAGCTACTGGTGTGTGGCTGTTTTCTTCTGGTAAAATCGCTCTTGCGTCCTCAGCTTTTATCTAAGGTGCAGAAGATATCACAGGTTTGGAAATAGCGCCGGAAAAATCGATCCGCGGAGTGAGACGGTTCGTACCACACAGCAAGGCTCGGAGGTCAAGATGGTGGTTGTAAAACTAGGGGTCGTGGCGATTGGTAAGCGGCTACGGGATTAAACTAACCCTGAAATTCTCAAGAAAATGAAATTTCCCTAGGCCTTTTAGGAGGAGGAACCAGTTCGTCATTAAAGACAATGTGATTCTTATTTTACAGTTTAGCATTGAGGCCCGACATGGAACCGGGGTGTGACGAGTTCCTGCCGCCGCCTGAGTGCCCGGTTTTTGAGCCTAGCTGGGCTGAATTCCAAGACCCGCTAGGCTACATTGCGAAAATAAGGCCTATAGCTGAAAAGGCTGGTATCTGCAAAATCCGCCCACCCGCGGTAAGTCTTTGAAACAAAACTAGGAGTAGGCAGCTTCGGTTTGAACGTTGGGGCAGTTTACCTTTTGGCGAGGCTTTATTTACGTTTATGACCAGAAACCCTTAGCACCAAATTTCTCATTTAACTTTTCTGACCAGAACAAGTTGGCATCAGAAAATTGGTACCAGATCGCCACATTCCACGGGGTTCTAAAGATCTGACTGCTGTAGGGACAAAAATGTACGATTCATGTATTTTTACGTTGTGCTGTTACTAAATATAGCTTAGACACACACAAGCATTTTTTATACTTAACCGCAAAAAAAAAAAAAAAAAAAAAAAAAAAAAAAAAAGCTTAATCAGAAGTGTTTAATCTATGACAGGAGCAAATTATATAAACTTGTGGTGTTAACCACTTGGACTGGTGTTTTCATTCTTTGATGTGACCTTGGATGTATGTAACAAATACAGCAAAGAATGGGAGTGATGTGGTATTCTTTGCCATCTACGTAAACGTAGACCATCTTGGTTTGCTATACTGAAAACTACTAAATGAACCTTGTAGAAGTTTGACCGAATTAAGAAGGTATACTGAAATGAGCCTGTGCTGTCGTCGTAAACAACTAACAAAATATTGAGAAAAGTCAAAAAGTTTTCTCAGAGCGTACAGCTTTTTTCTCATATATTGAGCCAGGTTGCAACGTTATTTGTATTTAGATGTTTGCACTTATCAGCATTCGCAATGAAACTTTTTCATACTGCTCTGAGTGGGAGGACATAATGGCTTAGGTTTGAAAAGACGAAATAATTTTTTATCTGCGCTACATTTATCTTCTTTTTAGTAAGGAATCAAACCCAAATAGCATAGTGTTTGTTCAGATGTGCGTCATTCTTGGAAGTCGCTTTCTAGGCTTGAGATTATAAAGGTTTTGTGTGTGTGTGTGTGTGTGTGTGTGTGTGTGTGTGTCTATTGCGAAGGACAGATATCAAGGAGAGTTGTGGATTTGCAGTTTTTCCTTTTTTTTTTTTTTTCAGTTAATCTTAATGATGAAGAAGGAATCATTTGAGGCTTTTGTGTACAAAAAATGGTTACCAGAAGACTTTAAAAGAGTGGGAACAAATGATTGTGGTTTTCGCTATCTTCATCCTTAACTGTGCCATAGTTATGAGGTTCTTACACTTTCTTCTAGGACTGGCAGCCTCCCTTTGCAGTAGAAGTTGACAATTTCAGATTTACTCCTCGCATCCAAAGGCTAAATGAACTGGAGGTAAGATTGGGAGGCACACTTTTGTTAAAGGAGTCTGATCTCTAATCTTGCCGTTGTAGTTTCATAACGATGTATAATTTAGGTTTTGAAATCTAATGTGTTAAATTTGAATATTGATCCAGAATATTGATCTTGGAGAAAGTTTTCTATAAAGTACATAATTTGTGTCCACTAAAATGCTGGAACACAAAGAAGGCTTTAAATTTCTGAGGATGAATGATGCATTCTTTTGTTGTACAATAGTTTCAGGTTAGAACTATCAAAATGGCAGTACCTTTCCCATTTTGTCTTCTCATATTCACATAATGACTGAAATTTTTTTTTGAAGCTAAATTTCACCTTCTCCCAGGCTGCAGTGCAGTGGCACGATCTCCACTCACTGCAACCTCCGCCTTCTGGGCTCAGCCTCCCAAGTGCCTGGAATTACAGGTGCACACCAGCACGCCTGGCTAATTTTTGTATTTTTGGTAGAGATGGAGTTTCACCGTTTTGGCCATCCTGGTTTCCAACTCCTGACAGTAGGTGATCTGCCTGCCTTGGCCTCCCAAAGTGCTGGGATTACGGGCATGAGCCACTGCATCCAGTGTGACTAAACTTTTTTTAGTTCTTTAACAGAAGCAGAGTTCAGAGAAGAAATAGGATCTTTTAAATATCCAGCAACAGGCTGATGGTATTACATATGTTCTGCTTTAATAAAATGTCAGAGGCAGAGCTTGCTTTTTAAAGCAGTCAACTCAGTGTTCATAGTTTAGTATTCAATATAGAAAGTATATGAATGATTTGTCATTTTTTTTTACTATTAGAATTTTGACTATGATCAGTAGCTAGAAGCTGCATGTGAGTTAGGGTAAGAAAGCAATAATTCAGAAACTGGTTTCATGTCCAAATTTTTGACATGAACTAGAAAAATATTTTAGTTCTTTCAGTTATATATCAGTACGTTCTAAGTTTACATTAAGACTAATGGTGATACTGAGTCTAAATACTCTTGGAGCCTACATATTTTTGGTCAAGCCACCTTTAAGTCCAGGAATAATTCCTTAAATTTAGATATGATTTCGATTCTAAGACAGCAAATTCATAGCTCCTTGTAGGTTAAAGAATCAGCGAACTTTGTGTGGACACCATTGGTGAGATAAGACAGGGAAGCTGGGGCTCCGGCACATTAGTAGAGAAGTGTAGATAGCATAGAATAATACTTGTTCATTTACTTCATACTCAGTGAAGTCCTATTAAGGAGTATGCCAATCTTACAAGGCCTTCTCTTTCCCAGGCCCAGACTAGAGTGAAATTGAACTATTTGGATCAGATTGCAAAATTCTGGGAAATTCAAGGCTCCTCATTAAAGATTCCCAATGTGGAGCGGAGGATCTTGGACCTTTACAGCCTTAGTAAGGTAAGAGTAGTCTACTTTCTAAAGGAGAAACAAATAAAAAGTGTTACATCAAAGATCTTCTGTGGTAGAAACACTAGGCAGGAAAGGAAAGAACACAGAGCCTGGCAGCATTTCTTGACATAATCTTTGAGTCTTAGAATGATTGGTGTTAGGGGAAGGGCACAGCCCCCTATAGTCAAGTTTCATTGATGTGTTTAGCCCTTTCCAGCCTGTTTACAGTTCATCCATATTGTTTCTTATACTTTCAGATTGTGATGGAGGAAGGTGGGTATGAAGCCATTTGCAAGGATCGTCGGTGGGCTCGAGTTGCCCAGCGTCTCCACTATCCACCAGGCAGAAACATTGGTTCCCTGCTACGATCACATTATGAACGCATTATTTACCCCTATGAAATGTTTCAGTCTGGAGCCAACCATGTGGTGAGGGCCCTTAAATTAGTTCGTGGCCTGATGTCATTTTGTTTTCTTTTGTTATTTTCTCTTTGGATTGGACTTTTCTCCTGAGTAGTCAGGGTCTATAGATTATAAAACTCTGGAGTGAAGATGTTCCAAGAATTGGCCCTGGAACACATTTTGCAGCCTCTTTATGTGGCATAGTTTTATTCCTGCTATACATCAGTAAGAACTAGAGTGACCTTTCTAATGGGTTCCCAAGATTTTTTTATGGAGAAGATCTTAAACTAGAAGTTAGAGGTAACCATTTCCTACCTTTAAGTATCTTACATGAAAAAGATAATCTTTTTTTTTTTTTGAAACGGAGTCTTGCTTTGTTGCCCAGGCACAATCTCGGCTCACTGCAAGCTCCTCCCGGGTTCACGCCATTCTCCTTCCTCAACTTCCCCAGTAGCTGGAACTACAGGTGCCCACCACCACGCCTGGCTAATTTTTTTGTATTTTTAGTAAAGACAGGGTTTCACTGTGTTAGCCAGGATGGTCTTGATCTCCTGACCTCATGATCTGCCTGCCTTGGCCTCCAAAAGTGCTGGGGTTACAGGCATGAGCCACCATGCCTGGCTGAAAAAGATAATCTTAATGAAGTTCCTAAGTTTTCATGAGGCTGGGTAACTTAAAGACAGTTTAGGTTAAAAGCTTGGTATGACTTAGATTTAACTCAGGGTGGGGGAACTGATTTATCAGGGTGTTTTTATGTAATAAGTTTTTAATTTTTTTTTTTTTTTTTGAGGCAGTGTCTCAGTCTCCAGGCAGGAGTGCAATCTCGGCTCATTGCAGCCTCCACCTCCTAGGTTCAAGTGATTCTCCTGCCTCAGCCTCCCAAGTAGCTGGGAGTACAGGGGAGTGACCATGCCCAGCTAATTTTTGTTTTTTTCGTAGAGATGGTGTTTGTCCATGTTAGCCAGGATGGTCTCAATCCTTTGACCTCGTGATCCGCCTGCCTCAGCCTCCCAAAATGTTGGGATTACAGGCGTGTGCCACCACGACTGGCCAGTTTTTAGGTTTTATTATCCATAAAACTTTAAAATGTTTTATAAAAACTGTGTATTTATGTTTATAAACACGTTTCACTTAGTGTACATAATTCTGCTAAAGATTCAGTATTTTTATTTTGTTTTGTTTTGTTTTTTGAGACGGTGTCTCACTCTGTCATTCAGGCTCTACTAATTTTTGTGTTTTACTGAGATAGGGATTCACCATTTGGCCAGAATGGTCTTGGTCTCTTGACCCCATGATTCACCTGCCTCGACCTCCCAAAGTTCTGGGATTACAGGTTTGAGCCACCACACCCAGCCTGATTGAGTATTTTTGTTACTCATTTTTCATCCGGGAGATTCAAGCACAAGGAGAGAAGTTCAGTATGTTTGCTGAAAGTGTTAAAACCCAGATTGATATCAAGACAGTCCAAAGACCATGTTCTTTCATGTTCTGTGCTGCTCATTCCTAAGCAAAGGCATGGGAATTTTTAGGGTATGTGTTCTATCCAAAGAACAAGAGTGGACCTGTGTAATTTAGAAAGAACTACAGCTTTATTTGCTGGAGTTGTAATTGAAGGCATCACTAATTACTGTCAATTTCTGATTCTACATTTTTTTCTCTCTAGCAGTGTAACACACACCCGTTTGACAATGAGGTAAAAGATAAGGAATACAAGCCCCACAGCATCCCCCTTAGACAGTCTGTGCAGCCTTCAAAGTTCAGCAGCTATAGTCGACGGGCAAAAAGACTACAGACTGATGTGAGTGACTGTTATTCCTCTTATTCTTTCTATAGCTGAGAAGTTTCATCTAGACCTTGATGTTGGGGAAAATTCATTACTAAAAGCATTGTTTTGTATGTGCCTGGTTCAAGATTAATTGAAATGAATTATGGGTTATTTTGTTGAAAGATACGATTTATAATGTTTTATCTTTGTAGTTTTGCTTTTATATGCTTTGAAAGAAAATGTATTGCTATTGTTTTAAGCGATGGGGTCTTGCTGTGTTGCCAAGCTGGTCTTGAACTTCCAGGCTTAAATGATTCTGCCTCCACAGCCTTTGGAGTAACTGGGGTTATAGAGGTTAGCCACTATGCCAGCTTATAAGGTATTGTTAATTTCTATGAACCTTGGAATGATTTTTGCAAAGCATACCATACAAGTTAGTTATTGTTAACCGTTTGTTTTATCCTATGGTCTTCCATGTGGTGGTTAGTAGCTATGACCACAGAGACTCAGGAAAGCAAAGTTTATTATCATCACAGGCCTTAGTGAGGTAGTCACTATATGCTACACAGTGGTAGAGGGGAAAACCCATCTTGGACATGCAGAAGTAGCAGGAACAAGGAAAGAACCTAGGCCATAGCCTATATTGAGTTTACCAAGGGAAAGGCAAGACAGAGCAGGATAAGCAGTATAGAATTGGCTAGTTTGAATACTTTTGGCAGTCTCTAGGCTACAGCAGTATTCCCTAGTTGCCTGACCCTAGAATTAAGGCGGAGGAACTTTGCCTTCTTAATTGTATGGGCTGAATTGATGAAGATTAGCTTTGGATTTGTCAGTGAACATATTAAAGACACATTAAGGCATACTCCTGGGTGAGCCGTTGGGTATTTGCAGGAGTAGCTAACCCTGGGAGGGCAGTCTCTCCTAGCCGGAAATATTTAAGATATTAAAACATTATAATATTCAGAAAATGAAAAATATAAACTATACTTTTAATAACTTCTAAGTAAGTCTGTTTTTACTGCTCCATATTCAAGATTTTCATAACATTTGGATATTTTTATTTCTGAAGTACCTTAAAATAAATTAAGACAATGTTGTGTACCCCTGGGTGCTTTCTGGATAATTCTAACAATATTTAAATTTTGAGATACCGTAATATTAGATACTAGACCGAAGTGAGAAATTTTATCTAGTTAAGATTATTGAAATGCAGATGGATTCTGTATTAGTACTTTAGTTCTTTATAGTAAGAACTATGTCTGGAAAAAAACTGAATAAGAAAAATGAACATGTAATAACTAGGAAACCGGTAAAATTTGTTTCAAGTTGTAAGTACCAGCAAAGGGTCTAAAAATTTTTCCAGATAAAATGGATCCTTAGACACTTTTTTGGCAGAGGGAGTTCATTGTCCACTTTGCAGGAAAGGTTTTAAAAATTGTTGGGCCAGGCACAGCGGCTCATGCCTATAATCGCAGAATTTTGGGAGGCTGGAGTGGGTGGATTACCTGAGGTCTGTAGTTCGAGACCAGCCTGGCCAATGTGGTGAAACCCCATCTCTACTAAAAATAGGAAAATTAGGTGGGTGTGGTGGCAGGCAATTGTAATCCTAGCTTCTTGGGAGACTGAGACATGAGAATCACTTGAGCCTGGAAGACAGAGGTTGGAGTGAGCCAAAATCATGCCACTGCCCTCCAGCCTGGGTGACTGAGCAAGACTCTCTCAAAAACAAAACAAAACAAACAAAAATTGAAAACTGTATGGTTTACAAAAATTGGTAGTATTTCCAAAATATAAAGAAAAAAAGTTACAAATTCTGCATAAAGCAAGGAAGGAGACATGAGAACTAACACATCTTTTCCATTTAATGTGTGTTTGTAATTCAAGAACCGGTAGTAGACTGTCCGAAATGTACAGTAGTGTGGTATTACTTTATTCTAAAACAAGCAGATATTAATTCTTTTAAAAAGTATTTACTGGCTAGAAATAATTTATGTAACATTAATGTAAAATATATAATGTATATTAGCTCTTTTAAAGAGTGATGATTAGAAATTATGTAACATTAATGTAAAATATATAATGTACATAATATAATATTTTGTGTGTAAACTTACATATTGCGTCTATAAGTTGTAGAAGCACAAAACTGATGGACTCTTTATTTTTTATCATAGCTTATGTTCAAGTTTCCTTTTCTAGCGGCCATGATGAATAATAAATCCAAAGTGTTTCACCTTACTTACAAATTGAAAATATACGAAGTAACCACATATCCCTTTCACATAACTGGTTAGGAAAAGGTCAAAATGTGTCAAGGATATGAGGAACTAGGCATTATGTGCACTGTTTGTAGTAGTGAAGGATTTTATTAAAATTAAAATTTGAAGTTACTAAAATTTTAAATGTTTATGTCCTCCTGCTTAACTTCTGTTAATTATCTTTTGAGAAGAATAATGCAGCAAGTACATGAGTACTAATGATTTGTGCCTGAGTCTTAATTTATAGACGTGATTCAGTAACAATGAGATGGAGAGGTCAATGCTAAAAATTTAACGCTGCTGACTGTTTCTTTCCAAATGAGATGTATGGCATACCACACAGAGCCGCAGTAGTCAGTCAGGAGGTGAAAGGTAAGGTGAAAGGCACAGATCACAGCCTTTGTTTGTATTTCTGTGAGACAGGCAAGGCAGGGCAGTGTAAATGTCAGAATTGGCTAGCTTATTGGAATAATTCCAGTGCTCTGTGGGGCACAGTGGATGCCAGTAGGTTTCTGGTACACGGCTCTGAGTTGGTTTACAGCAGGGGCAATACTGGCTGTATATGATACTTAAATAAAGCAAATAGTTAGAGGTTTGGACTTGGGATAGTTTGGTGTGTATGGTAAAGTTACGGTTTAGTTTAGCCAGCTCTGAAAGAGCTGGGCTCCCTAGCCAACAGTGTCCCCCAGAAATGTCAAAACAATGTAAGGTGTATAAAATAAAAGTTAGATTAATACAGTTAGTTACTTAGCTCTTCAGAAGGTCAAAAAGTTGGAAATGGCCTCAATGTATAATTAAATGATTTCTGGAACAGTATTTTAATAAGCTATGTATACTCATAGACATAACACAATATACGTTTCTACTTGCAGAAATTGCTGTGGGAATAAAAGAAAAGCATAAAATACGTTACTGTGTCTCTCTGTGTGTATATATGTGTGTGTTTATATAAATAGAAGAAAAGTAATCTCTATATAGAAGAAAATTTGTAAGAGTAAAGCTTTAAAATAAATGGAAAATGTAATTGAGCCCAATTTCAAAATATAACAAACTATTTTAAACATTCATAAAACATATTTTACAGTGTCATCTAAGAAAAATGCTGAAAATGGTATATAATATATATATAGCATATGATTTGTATTTTGATACTTACTTGGTTTCCATTTTCCTAGGTTTGTGATTACATTGTGGTCCGAAAGCCGTTATGGTTCTAATGATACCAGCCTAAATGGAATAGAATTTTTCCTCTCGTACTGTTTGCATCTTCAACTCAGTTGGAGAGGGGGGCTTATTTATAATTACATTCTTTACTATAAGGTATAAATTTCTGACATTTAAGCTTCACTAGCCTTGCAAGCCCAGGAGTAGTCATTTTTTTCCTAACATGAAAAAAGTTGAGAAACTTCATTACTTTCCAGATTTGTCCATTTGCTCCTACCTGACCATACCGTACTCACAGTAAAAATGTGATTAATAACCATTCAAAATTGGGTAAAGGCTGTTAGTTGATTTTAGTCCATGTGACTTGTCTAGACTTCGCCTGTAAAGTATTTATGCCTGTATAGGTAAAACTAACTTCATTGTTTGAATCTTCTTTGAACAGCCAGAGCCTACAGAGGAGGACATTGAGAAGAATCCAGAGCTAAAGAAGTTACAGATCTATGGGCCAGGTCCCAAAATGATGGGCTTGGGCCTTATGGCTAAGGATAAGGATAAGACTGTGCGTAAGAAAGGTGAGGAACTTTAATAGGCTGGGTAAGTGAGAGGGGTAAAATAGCAAAGTTTCATGTGAGAAGTAGTTTGGTAATCTTGATGCAGGAGAGAATTGTTTTCAGAGTTGTTTTTCACGTCCCTAGTCACATGCACCCCGGCTGTTACGGTGAAGGACCAGCGAAGTGGAGATGGGAACATGTCATCAGCATTGCTCAAGCAGCACTATAGCCTAGAGCCCTGCACTAAGACGACCATGCAGCTACGAAAGAATCACAGCAGTGCCCAGTTTGTAAGGACTCATGATTTTGTAATACTCTACTTTGAACTGTCAAGATTAGATTGAACCTAAAATTATTTCATCATACTTTTCTTTTTTCTTTCCTTCTTTCTACTTGTTTATGAGCCCTTTTATCTGAAGAGACAGGTGACTAGAAAGGGGAGGAAACTTATTCAAGATACTGAAGTCAAAAGCAAATTTTTTATCTTTTTAGATAAAACTTTTCACAAAACTATATTCTGTTTTTCAACTCTATCAGCATTTTCTGAACTTCTACAGCTTAATATAGGAGATAACGTGATCGGGTATAAATTATGTCAAAGAGCTATTTGTTTATGGCGAATTCCTCCAGACTCTCAAAGCGTCACATTTCATACAGCAGTGACAGTTTTCTATTATCTTGTTTTACTTTTGTCCCTTGTATGTTTACATCTTCTTTTACTCTTTCTACATCTCACTTGGAAGATTTTTATAATGTCTTACATATTTAGATCTGCACTACAAGAAAAAAAAAAAAGACTAAAATTCCTACCTTCCTCCTTACTCTTTAACTAATTTCACCGTTTTGATAATTTTTGTTTGCCTTTCCTTTATGTAAATGCTGTTTTCAGAAATTTTGTTCTCAGACTTCTGTTTTGAGCTGCAAATTCTTGTGTTTCTTTTAGTCATTTCCACCGAATGATTGGGAGATCATCTTTACCACCCCTGTCCTATTCCTACTTGTCTCTCTATTTTTCATTTTATGGACACAAGGTAGACCTATCATCAAGATTGAAGTCTGGGAGTTTTTGATCACTGCTTTCTAACCCTTACAGCTAGTTGTTCACTTAGTTCTATTGCTTTTGTTTTTATTTTGGTATATCACGCATACACAAAAATATCTGGGTTAGTTTTCCTTGTTTGTGTACTTTTAATTACCCCTTTTATATTGACTTCTTCGTTCAGTGGTTCAAAAAATTCGTTTGTGTGGTTCTATTAATATTCACTCTTGTATTCTATTAAGTGTAATTTTGTTAGGCATAGCTTTTTTTCCATCTGTTTTACCATTCAACTTTTGGTAGTTACCAATTTTTGGCTATTTCAAATAATTCTGTGAATATTAAAGTATATGTTTCTAGGTAGCATATGTAGACATTTCTGTTAACTAGATACACAGGATTGAATTGCTGTGATTGAGACTGTATATTTTCAGTATTGGATTATTGTCAGACTATTTTTAAAAATAGTTGACTAGTTATCAGCTAGTATTGGATACCAGTTCTGGTTACATGTCCTCACTAACACTTAAAATTGACAGTTTTGTTTTCATTTCAGCCATTCTGGAAGATGTCTAGTATTTCATTGTAATTTTTATTTGCATTTCCCTGGTTTACAATTTTTTATATTGAGCATCTTTCATAAGTTTAAAAGTTTTTTATTTTATGAAATCTTTTCCTGATAATTCTGTTGAATTTTCTTTTTTTTTTTTTTTTGAGACGGAGTCTCACCGTCACCCAGGCTGAAGTGCACTGGCACGCTCTCAGCTCACTGCAACCTCCGCCTCCAGGGTTCAAGCAATTCTTCTGCCTCAGCCTCCCAAGTAACTGGGACTATAGGTGCACACCGGCACACACTGCTAATTTTTTTTTTATTTTAGTAGAGATGAGGTTTTACCTTGTTGCCCAGGCTGGTCATGAACTCCTGAGCTCTGGCAGTCCTCCTGCCTTGGCCTCCCAAAGTGCTGGGATTACAAGCCTGAGCCACCCCACCTGGTCTCTCATATTTATAAATATTCTGATTTGTAATATGCGTGTGTGTAGATGCATGCATATATATGTGTATATATGCATGTGTATATACACATATATAATTTGTGTGTGTATGTTTATGTGTATGTATTTAAAAATATATACTTTCATAGTTTCTTCTGCTCTTGAGTTATCTTTATTTTCTCTTTATTGATCAGTTTACCTCTAGATTCTTGTTGAAAAGCCCATCCTACTTGTTGAAGGTAATTTTTGCAAAATACGACTGTACCCTGCTAAAAACTTTTTCACTGCATTTTCTTTTTAAACTGTTAATTATTACTATTTTTTTTTCAATTGTATCTAAGAATCTAGTTATTTAGCCTTTGCTTCATGTTTCTCTTCTGTGACATACTACTTGGGTGGCTATTTAATTCATCACCTAATCTAAGATACCGTTTAGAATGAAAGTAGACATCTCCCAAACTTTTCACGAGAGGAACAAGTGTAACTGGATACTCGGTCAGTTGACCTTTTTATGTTCCACTTGCCCTCTGTGCCAGTCAAATTTTTAACTGTATGTAATTCTTTGAATTACATACAATTCAATTACATACAATACATACAATCAATGCTGCTTTATACCTTTATGATTTTTGTTTATGCCATTGAACCTGTATAAAAAGTCTACTTTGCACCCGTGGTTTCTTTGTTAACTTACTGTGTTACACTGTAATTGTTTCTTGTCATAGTTTGCACTAGGTAGTAAACTCATAAATACAACATTGTATAGTTACTGACTAATGATATGTGTTCATCAATGGTCTAGAAACCTGGGATAAGGTATCATAGAACAAGCAACTAATCTTTTTACTTTCCTATTTTTTTGGTAGATTGACTCGTATATTTGCCAGATATGCTCCCGTGGGGATGAAGATGATAAGCTGCTTTTCTGTGATGGCTGCGATGACAATTACCACATCTTCTGCTTGTTGCCACCCCTTCCTGAAATCCCCAGAGGCATCTGGAGGTGCCCAAAATGTATCTTGGCGGTAAGATCTGTCTGTCACTGATGATTCATTTTTGGTTCTTGGTGATTTTCTGCAGTGTAACCTTCTGGATCTTAGGGAGGTAGTTTCTACCCTTTTAGAAGTTAATACTTTTGTTAGGTTTTGATTAAGCTATCAGTGAGCTACTATGCAAGAATGATTGGACACACTAACTGTAGAATGATATAGACTTGAGTGAACCAGAGGCAAGGGGACATAATCCAAATGGCATGAAATATATTAGGAAAGATTAGGAAATAATGTTTAATACCTACTGATGAAACAAACCTATTTGGAAATAGGAAAATGAGGAATTATCACTTGAGATATTGAATGTAACATGAAAAATTTATCTCTCCTTAGCTTTCTGTTTTTTTGGATCTTTATTCCCTTTGACTTGCTGAAATATATTTTATTTCAGGAGTGTAAACAGCCTCCTGAAGCTTTCGGATTTGAACAGGCTACCCAGGAGTACACTTTGCAGAGTTTTGGTGAAATGGCTGATTCCTTCAAGTCTGACTACTTCAACATGCCTGTACATGTATGTGATCTGAGGGCTGGACTGTAGCGATTCTGTTGTGATGGTCTTAGTTCTCTGGCTCGTGGAGACATGGGTCCAAAGTATAGGGGGGCTATGATAATCTTTTGCACTTGTTTTCACAGATGGTGCCTACAGAACTTGTAGAGAAGGAATTCTGGAGGCTGGTGAGCAGCATTGATGAGGATGTGACAGTTGAATATGGAGCTGATATTCATTCCAAGGAATTTGGCAGTGGCTTTCCGGTCAGCAATAGCAAACGAAATTTATCTCCTGAGGAGAAGGTAATACTGTTGGTAGTTCATGTTAACATTAACTAGGGAAATTCATTTTGGCATATCAAAGTGCTTTCATAGGTTCTCCCACACAGTGTTGTGTTCACATGTTTGGGATAATGATGAGGTTTGATGATATTGAATGATCTGTCAGTGAACCAGAATATGGACAGTCATCTTTTTTTTTTTCTTAAAACTCTGATGGGGATAGATAAAAGGAACAGTGTAAATCTTGATATTATCAATGAAGAGCTATAGTGTTCCTCTGTCTTTCCTTAAGTCTAATTGTTGGAAACTTACCACCTTTATACGAAAAACAAGTACTATGACCAGCTTATTTTGAAATATTTGGAAGGGCAGAAAGAGGTGCCTCTGTTAAGTGTATCAGTTTGTGTTCATATCAAACACATGGAGCAATGCAGAAACCACTGATTTCATTCTTTATTACACGGTAGTTTCTTGTATTAATCAAAGAAACCCATACTGCCATCCTAAATTCTGGCTCATCACATTTGCATTTCTCCCATAGTGGAGACCCAAACAAAATAACGCCTGAAGTAATATAATTTGGGGAGATGTAACCGTCTAAAAGCTAAAATGTCACCATCCTTATGCATTATTTGAACATTGAGAAATTAATCCTATTATAACTGCTGTTTTACCATGTTGGCCCGAACCAAAAGAATTAGTATTTGGCATTGTATATAGATTAGTCTAACAAGAGGGTTGATCTAGACAGAAAAAATAGTAGTTTGAGGGTAAACTTAGCTAATAGCTGTGACTAACATTTTTAGGAAGCCTTACTTTGATTTTTATGTATATATACTGTTTATTTATGGAGACGTCTGTATCCATATAAGTGCTATTACATAGCATATGCTGCATAACAGTTTCAGTTTAACAAAGGAGCAATACTGTACTTTCACTATATCTTTTCTGTTTAAAGGCATAGATACTTAAACCTTTGTGTTATATGGCCTACAATATTCAGTACAATAATGTCGCACTAATTTGTAACCTAGGAGCAATAGTTATATACTATATAGTGTAGGTATGTAGTGGATTGTTTCTTCTTGGTTTGTGTGAGTATACTCTATGATGTTCACATAAGGACAAAATTGCCTAGGGACATATTTTTCAGATGTCCTTTTGTTAGGAGATGTGTAGCTGAGCATGATAGTACTTAAAAGTCTTTCTTACAGATACTTTGTTTATAGTTTTTAAAATAGAAGTAAGTTAAAATTACTGAAGATTGAAACTATAAGTAATTAGAAGGGAATCACCTATAGCATCCATTGGTGACATTGGTCTTTTTCTAATTCCCTTTTTGAAACAACCCAAAAAAACTGTGGTATTTTGAAGCCACAGACAAGTCCTTTTGTCAGTATAAAGCATGGTATTGAGTAATATCCATGAACTAACTTTTGAACAGAAGAACTGAAGTTTTATGATATAATATCTCTCTACAGGCTTTTCTGCAAGTCATACCTCCCTCTTTCTCTCCACTAACACCCAAATGTTCCACTGTCATGGGTTTATCATAATAAAAAAAAGAGTGTAGTGTTTGATTACATATGTATGTATTTTTACAAAGGGTATTAATTTTCAAGCTTTGTTAATGTTGTGTGTTCTCTGATTTTTTTCTGTCAGTATTGTGTTACAAAAATTCATTTATATTGTTGCTCATAGCTTTAAGTTATCTGTTTTCTCACTATTATGTAATATTGCATGCTGGGATTGCATCTCATTTATCTTTTCTTTCTGTTGGATTGCTTCCGGCGTTTAGCTATTATAGTGTATGAGCATTATTTTACAGGTCTCCTAAAGCAACAATTTCTAGGTTCTATGTTTAGAAGTGGAATGGAAAGATACTCTGAATTGTTTTACAAAAGAATTCTGATAGGTTACACTGAAACCAATGGGGGAACTAATCATCCATATATTTAACAAAGCACTTCATACTGTTACCTAATTTTGTGGGTATGATATGTTCCCACGTAGCACTACTTTGTATTTCATTGATTACTAAGGCCAAACGCTTTCCAATAGCTTATTCCAATTGCAAGCCTTTAAGAGCATCAGTTTTTACTGTCTGCTAAATTATTGGAGGTGCCATTTATACTTATCTAAAACATATATGTGTATATAGACATTTGAGTAGATGCAGAATGTGTGTATTAACCCCTCTCATGATGAGCTTGTACTGCTATTAATTTTTTAACTTTTATAAAGCAAATAAATACCTTGGTCTCTCTCTCCTGCCGGTTGGTCCCATTCCTGCTAGTTTCCTTTGGCTCCTAGATTTAGTTTATCTTTCTGTATACATAGACTTTAAATGTTTAACTTGTAAATAATGCACAATTAATTTTTTTAATCCAGTGAGTTTTTATTTTTTAATTAATTTTCATTTATTATGACTGATGATTACATCCATTTTTTGCTATCTTGTTTTGAACTTAGTTTCTGCTGCCTTTTCTGTTTTTTTTTTTTTTTTTTTTTTTTTGCCTCTTATTCCATTTTAGCCACTTCTAAGTTTAGCAACTTGTATATGCTAGTTTTAATACTTTATTTTAAAGATAAGCTAACATTTAATTTTTTTACTTCTCTCAAGTATTATCTCAGTTCTATTCTGACCCATGAAATTTTTGTGCGAGTTTTTAAAGCTTTTTCATCAACAAAATGCTTATTATTTTTGTTTTCATACTGACTACAGATTTATCCACACTTGGTTTTTTCTTTTGATTATTTGCCATTCTTGCAACCATTTTTCTTCGTTTCTGAAGTAAATTCTTTAGAAATTTCTTAAACAGGCTGGACGCAGTGGCTCACGCCTGTAATCTCAGCACTTTGGGAGGCCAAGGCAGGTGGATCATGAGGTCAGGAGATTGAGACCATCCTGGCTAACACGGTGAAACCCTGTCTCTATTAAAAATACACAAAATTAGCCGGGCATCATGGCGGGCGCCTCTAGTCCCAGCTACTCGGGAGGCTGAGGTGGAAGAATGGCATGAACCTGGGAGGCGGAGCTTACAGTGAGCTGAGATTGCACCGCTGCATTCCAGCCTGGGTGACACAGGGAATCTCTGCCCAGAAAAAAAAAAAAAAAAATTCTTAAACAGAGGCATTTGTAAATTTTTCTTTGAGTTGTTAAATATGTGTTTTACCTTTATTCTTATAAAGGTATTTCTCTGTATATATACGAATGTGGTTTGAGAATTGTCTTTTATCAGTACATTAAAAATCTGTTTTGGCTTTTGAGAAGTCAATTCTGAATCTTACATTAGTGTGTAGTAGTGTATTCTGTTTTTTTCTGTTTGACTGCTATAATACCTCTTTGTTTTAGTGTATTGCAGGTTTTCTTGATGTGTGAAATGTGACCTTTTTACTTAATATTTCTGGGAATACATAGGAATTCTCAAACTTGAGAATTCAGCTTTTACCACTTCTGAAAAATTCTTGGTCATCAACTTTTGCAGTCTATAATTTCTTTATCCCATTAGCTGGAACTTTATTAGTCCAGTCTCTTCTATATGTTTTTCCACCTGTGTTTCAATTTTTTTTTATTCTTTTGCTGCTATTGTTTTTTAAGTAACTTACTTAAAAGAACTTAAAAATGCACCAGTTTTTAAAATACCTAATCTATTAAACCACTTAGTTTATAATTTTTAATGTTACATTTTTTTCTTTAGAATTTCTGATTATTTTTCAGACTTTCCTAGTTAATATTGAAAACCTTTTTCTTCATATTTCTTTTATCCTCTTATTAAATTAAACTGATTTTACCTTCAGCACCTAATTATTATAGCATATTCTGAGAACTAATGACAGCTTGTTTTCTCAACAAATTTTTACTCATTTTACAACTCCCCTTCCATATTTAATGACTTTGATTTAATTAGTGTTTTTTGTTGTTTTTATTTTTTGATGAGCTTGTGTTTCTTTGAACCATATATATGGGATTTTTTTCAGAAACCTAGATTTTAATGTCCAGCTACAGAATAGACTGTTTCTGTTAAATGTCAAGGATTCTCCTAAGACTGTATAAAAAATTTTTAGCTTTGCATTTTCAAGTAAAAATGAATACTTGTGTTTTCAAGTAAATATGAATTCTTGTGTGGATGGCTGCCAGGTAAGAACTCTTAGGAGTATCTTTCCTTTTCTTCTTGTGGAAGCAGTACCAAGATAGGGAAAATATTTAATATCTATTTCTTCAAGATGTTTTCCACCTCCGTCAGTTTTACAGCTCAAAGGATGATAGAAATGTCACAGTTTTATGTTAAAGACCCTAATATGACCTTTTTTGGAAGCTCCAAATTTTGTCTTTTATGGTTGACCCAGATTGTCATCAGTTTCAGAACTTTTATTTGTACATGTTATTTCTTAGTTTTATCCTCTGAAGATTTTCCTTATTTTCTAAGCAGCTGAACCAAAACATTTAAAAAATACGTTTTCTTATCTAGCATGTTGAGGTACTTTGTGATTCCTCAATATCTAACCACAATGTAGTTGAAAAGTGAAATTGTATATATTAAACTTGTAATTCAGAAGTTTTTGAAACGGTATTGTTTTATAATACTGCAGATAAGTATAATCATATAATTTTCTTAGCTTATATATTCAGCTTTTTTTTTGGATTTTTTTTCAAATATATTCCTGGGTCATGTTAATTATTTCAAATAATAAACATATTGAACTTATGATACTTTTATTAAGAGAAATATGATGTGGCCTTTTATTTGACCGGAAACTCTCCTATTATTCTGTAGTTTATTTACGTTTTAATTATACTTTTAAGTTCTGGGTACGTGTGCAGAACATGCAGGCTTGTTACATAGGTATACACGTGCCATGGTGGTTTCCTGCACCTGTAAATCCATGATCTACCTACCTTAAGTGTTTCCCTGTTGCTCTCCTTCCCCTAGTCCCCCAGCCCTGACAGTCCCCAGTGTGTGATGTTCCTTGCCCTGTGTTCATGTGTTCTCATTGTTTAACTCCCACTTAGGAGTGAGAACATGTGGTATTTGGCCTTCTGTTCTTGTGTTAGTTTGTGGAGAATGCTGTTTCTGGCTTCATCCATGTCCCTGCAAAGGTCATGGACTCATCCTTTTTTATGACTGCATAGTATTTTATGGTGTGTATGTGCCACATTGTTTTAATCCAGTCTATCATTGATGGGCATTTGGGTTCATTCCAAGTCTTTGCTGTTGTGAACAGTGCTGCATTAAACATGCATTTGCATGTGTCTTTATAGTAGAATGATTTATAATCCTCTGGGTATATACCCAGTAATGGGATTGCTGGATTAAATGGTATTTCTAGTTCTAGATCCTTGAAGAATCGCCATACTGTCTTCCACAATAGTCGAACTAATTTATACTCTCACCAACAGTGTAAAAGCGATCCGGTTTCTCTACATCCTGTCCTGCGTCTGTTGTCTTTGACTGTAATGATTGCCATTCTAACTGGCATGAGATGGTATCTCATTATGGTTTTGATTTGCATTTCTCTAATGACCAGTGATGATGAACTTTCTAAAAATATATTTGTTGGCTGCATAAATGTCTTCTTTTCAGAAGTGTCTGTTCATAACTTTTGGTCACTTTTTGATGGGGTTGTTTTCGTCTTGTAAATTTGTTTAAGTTCTTTGTAGATTCTGTATATTAGCCCTTAGTCACATGGACAGACTGCAAACATTTTCTCCCATTCTGTAGGTTGCCTTTTCACTCTAATGATAGTTTCTTTTGCTGTGCAGAAGCTCTTTAGTTTAATTAGATCCCATGTATCAATTTTGGCTTTTGTTGCCATTGCTTTGGTGTTTTAGTCCTGAAGTCTTTGTCCTTGCCTGTCTCCTAAATGGTATTGTCTAGGTTTTCTTCTAGGGTTTTTATGGTTTTAAGTCTCATGTTTAAGTCTTTAGTCCATCTTGAGTTAATTTTTGTATAAGGTGTAAGGAAGGGATCCAGTTTTAGCTTTCTGCGTATGGCTAGCCAGTTTTCCCAGCACCATTTATTAAATAGGGAATCCTTTCTCCATTGCTTGTTTGTGTCAGGTGTATTAAAGATCAGATGGTTGTAGATGGGTGGTGTTATTTCTGAGGCCTCTGTTCTGTTCAGTTGGTCTGTATATCTGTTTTGGTACCAGTACCATGCTATTTATCTTACTGTAGCCTGGTAGTATAGTTTGAAGTCAGGTAGCGTGATGCCTCAAACTTCATTCCTTTTGCTTAGGATTGTCTCTTTGCTACGTGGGCTCTTTTTTGGTTCCATATGAAACTGAAAGTAGTTTTTTCCAGTTTGGTGAAGAAAGTCAATGGTAGCTTGATGGGTGTAGCATTGAATCTGTAAGTTACTTCGGGTGGTATGGCCATTTTCACGATATTGATTCTTCCCGTTCATCAGCATGGAATGTTTTTCCATTTGTGTCCTCTCTGATTTCCTTGAGCAGTGGTTTGTAGTACTCCTTGAGTTGGTACTTCACATCCCTTGTAAGTTGGAATCCTAGGTTTATTCTCTTTATAGCAATTGTGAATGGGAGTTCACTCATGATTTGGCTCTCTGTTTGTTATTGGTGTATAGGGATGCTTGTGATTTTTTTCACTTTGATTTTGTATGCTGATAAAGTTGCTTATCAGCTTAAGGAAATTTTGGGCTGAGACGATGGGGTTTTCTAAATCTACAACCATGGCATCTGCAAACAGAGACAGTTTGACTTCCTGTCTTCCTAATTGAATACCCTTTATTTCTTTCTCTTGCCTGACTCCCCTGGCCAGAGCTTTCAATACTATGTTGAATAAGAGTAGTGAGAGAGGGCATCCTTGTCTTGTGCTGGTTTTCAAAGGGAATGCTTCCAGTTTTTGCCCATTCAGTATGACATTGACTGTGGGTTTGTTATATTAGCTGTTACTGTTTTGAGATATGTTCCATCAGTACGTAGTTAATTGAGAGTTTTAGCATGACGGGGTGTTGAATTTTGTTGCAGGCTTTTTCTGAATCTATTGCGATAATCATGTGGTTTTTGTCATTGGTTCTGCTTATGTGATGGATTGTGTTTATTGGTTTGGTTATGTTGAACCAGCTGTGTCTCCCAGGGATGATGCTGACTTGACCATGGTGGATAAGCTTTTAAGTTCAGGGGTACAAGTGTAGTTTTATTACACAGGTAAACTTGTATCATGGGGATTTGTTGTACAGATTATTTTATCACTCAGGTATTAAGTCTGGAACCCATTAGTTATTTTTCCTGATCTGTCCCTCTCCCCACCTCCCAACCTCCAAAAATCCCAGTGTCTGTTGTTCCCCTCTATGTCTACGTATTCTCTCATCATCTAGCTCCTACTCGTAAGAGAGAACATACAGTATTTGGTTTTCTGTTCCTGTGTTAGCTTGCTAAGGACGATGGCCTCCAGCTGTATCCATGTCTCAGCAAAGGACATGATCTTTTTATATGCACGTTGGCCACTTGTATATATTCTTAAGAGGAGTGTCTGCTGATGTCCTTTGCCCATTTTTAATGGGGTGATTTGTTTTTTGTTCGTTGATTTGTATAAATTTGCTATAGTTTGTGAATATTTGGCTTTTGTCAGATGTATAGCAAATATCTTCTTCATTCTGTAGGTTGTTTATTCTGTTGACAGTTTCTTTTGCTGTGGGAAGCTGTTTCACTTAATTAGGTCCCACTTACCTATTTTTGTTGCATTTACTTTTGGGGGCTTAGCCAGAAATTCTTTGCCAAGGACACTGTCAAGAAGACTATTTCCCTAGGATTACTCTAGTTTGAGGTTTTACATTTAAATAAATCTTTGGTTCATTCCACATTAATTTCTTTTGAGACACAATTTCTCTGTCACACGTGCTGGTGTGCAGTAGCACAGTCATGACTCACCTCACTGTAGCCAAGATCTTCTGGGCTTAAACAACCCTCACACTTAAGCCTTCCTAGTAGCTGGGAGCTACTGCAAAAAAAAAAAAAAATTATAAGAATAGAAATTTTTACAAGGTTACTATTTTTTATATTAATAGCTATTACACTTGGCTAATATTTTTAAAAAATTTTTGTAGAGACAAGAGTCTCACTGTGTTGACCAGGCTGATCTCAAACTTCTGGGCTCTAGCTGTTCTCCTACCTTGACCTCCCACAGTGTTGGGATTACAGGTGTAAGCCTGGCCTTGAGTTAATTTTTGCACATGGTGAAGTGCAGGTGTCCAGCTTCAGTCTTCAGCATATAGCTAGTCAGTTACTCCAGCACCATTTATTGAATGGGAAGCTATTTCCCATTGTTTGTTTTTGTTGGCCTTGTCAAATAACAGATGGTAGTACATGTCTGGCTTTATTTCTGAGTTTTCTATTCTGTTCCATTTGTTTTTTGTTGGTCTTTGTTACAGTACCATGCTGTTTTAGTTACTATCGCTTCAGATTATAGTTCAAAATTTGGATAGTGTGATGTCTATATCTTTGTCTTTTGGCTTAGGTTTGCTTTGGCTAGTTGGGGCTCTTTTTTTAGTTCCAAATAAATTTTAGAATTTTTTTCAAGTTCTGTGAAGAATGATGTTGGTAGTTTGATAGAAATAGCATTGAATCTGTAAATTGCTTTGAGTGGTATGGCCATTTTAATGTAACTGGTTCTTTCAATATATGGGTGTGGAATGGTTTTCCATTTACTTGTGTTATCTCTGATCTTTTTTAGCAATGTTTTGTGGATTTCCTTGTAGAAGTTTTTCACCTACTTGGTTAGCTGTATTTTAAGATACTTCCTTTTCTTTATCTTCTGCTCATTTTGAATTAGTTTTTTTTTTTTTTTCTTCCTGTTGTATTTGTGCAGTTTCTTACTTTTTGGATCTTGACCTTTTATTGGACCCACAGTTTGCAAATATATTCTTCCATTCTGTAGGTCGTCTCTTTATTCTGTTGATGTTTCCTTCATTGTGCAGAAGCTTTTTAGCTTAATGTAATACCATTTGTCTGTTTTTACTTTAGTTGCTTATGCTTTTGAGGTCTTAATCCAGAAAATTCTTGCCAAGATCAATGTCATGGAGCTTTCCTCTTATGTCTTCTTTTAGTAGTTTCATACTTTTGGATTTTACATTTAAGTTTTTACTTCCTTTGGGGGTTGATTTTTGTACATGCTGAAAGACGGGTAACGTTTCATCCTTCTCTGCATGTGGATATCCAGGTTTTCCAACAATAGATGCTGAAGAGACTGTCCTTTCCTCTGTGTTCTTGGTGTCTTTGTGGAACTTCTTTCGACTAAAAATGCAGAGATTTATTTCTGAGCTTATTTTCCTTGTATCTGTGTGTTTTGTTTTTATTGGTAGTACTAAGCCCTTTTAGTTACCGTAGCTGTGTGATATAAAATTAGTGTGAATACTCTCAGCTTTTTTGTTTATTGTTTTGTTTCACATACTGCTTTGGATATTTTGAGTCTTTGGGATTCCATATCACTTGCTTTTTCTAAAATTTCTGTTAAGGATGCTGTTGTTGGTTTTTGACGGGGATTAAATTGAATTTCTAGATCAGTTTGGATATTATGGACATTTTAGCAATATTAATTCTTCTAGTCTGTGAGGACAAGGTAGCTTAAAATTTATTTGTGTCTTCTTCGGTTTCCTTCATCATTATTTGTATAGTTTTCACTGTAGTGATTTTTTTACCTCCTAGCAAATTTATTGCTAGGGATTTTTTTTTCAGCTGTAAGAAATGGAGTTTTTATTTTATTTTTCTTTCAGATAATTTTCTACTAATGTATGGAAACACAACTGATTTTTATATTGATTTTGTATCCTGCAAATTTACTGAATTTGTTAGTTCTAACAGCGTTTTTATGGAGGCCTTAGCATCCTCTTAAAAAAGAAGTGTTTTCTTTAAGACTTCCTTACAAATCTTCAAACAGGGATAACATAACTTTTTCTTTTCCAATTTGAATGCTTTTTAAATTTCTTTTCCTGCCTCATTGCTCTGGCTAGGACCTCCGGCATTTTGTTAGTTGATAGTGGCAAAACAGGGTATTATATCTGAGTTTACAACATGGACCTCTTGAATGACCAGGCATACCAGTAGGCAGCACGCTCTAAGACGCAGTTGTCTTCTTATATATGTTTTGCTCAGTTTGCCTTTCCTCACCCTATCCTACTCCCTACTCACTCTGGCAAATCTCTGACCCAACAGGAATATGCGACCAGTGGTTGGAACCTGAATGTGATGCCGGTGCTAGATCAGTCTGTTCTCTGTCACATCAATGCAGACATCTCAGGCATGAAGGTGCCCTGGCTGTACGTGGGCATGGTTTTCTCAGCATTTTGTTGGCATATTGAGGATCACTGGAGTTACTCTATTAACTATCTGCACTGGTGAGCATGACCCCAAAGGCTGGCATGGATATCAAGACTGCCTTCATATGCAAGGATGTGTATAGACTTGATGTGTTTTCTCTCTGCCTGAGCAGGGGTGAACCAAAGACCTGGTATGGTGTACCCTCCCTGGCAGCAGAGCATTTGGAAGAGGTGATGAAGAGGCTGACACCTGAGCTGTTTGATAGCCAGCCTGACCTCCTACACCAGCTTGTCACTCTCATGAATCCCAACACTTTGATGTCCCATGGTGTGCCAGTGAGTAACAAGGATCAAAACAATTTTAATTTTATTCCCTGGGGTGAGAAGGGAATGAGAAAGAACTTAGTTTTGGAAGAAATAAAACCGTATCTATTTTGCTGTGGAGATTAGGCTTAGCATCACACCTCTTTGCCTACCCTTGCTGACATCAGGTTGCAGATCGCTACCATTAGCTGGGACACCTAAGAGAACAATTAAAAGAGAGATTAGATAATTACTTAGCAGAATGGAAATTAAAACTTGGATCTTGGCCTTTTTATCTGCCTTCTAATCTAGGATTGGTATTCTCTTAATTTTTCTGAATATAATTCTTATTTTGCAAAACCCACATGAGGATGAGGGACTGGTTTCAGAGTTTTGGGTGTTTCTAGGATTGAATTATATCAGCTCCTTTTGCTAAAAAATAAGTAAGCAATGTGTATGTGGTACACGGACTGGGTCACTGTCTTGTAACATGCTGTGCCTTTTCTCCTTTGAAATTCTGTAAGCTTTGAGTTAACCACTTTATAAGCTTTTATAACTTTTATGGCCATCTTCCTCCGTTTTCTCATCTGAACAAAATACACTTTGTGTCTCCAGAAGCCCCCTTCCTTTCCTGACATTTTATACATTTTATGAATTATAACTTGTACCTTTTTTTTTCTAGTATTCCTCTTGTCTGACAAGAAAAAGATATTGATGATAATGAGCTCATCAAGCAATCTAATTACATGATTTGTCTTGCTTTCTGATTCTAGTTCCGAACTATATTTTTTGTCTCTCATGTGCTATATATGTAATACTGACTTTTATATATTTTTTTTTATGGGTGCCTTTCCTAGGCGTATTGCTTTCTTTATAAAGCTCTGAATTACTCGGTAATATCCTTTCATGTCAGCCTGAAGGAGTCCTTCTGTATTCCCTGTAGGCGTGTCTTTTGGAGACATATTTCCACAATTTTTAATTCTTTTTATTTATTTATTTGTTTTTTCCATTATGTGACTTTAAACATGTCATCCAACTGGCCTCTGGCCTCCATTACTTCTTATGAGAAATCTGTTGATAATTCTGTTAAGCATCCATTATATGTGAAGAATCATGTCTGTCATGCTGCTTTCAAACCCCATCTTGGTGTCTTACCTTTTGATGGTTCGACTATATTGTGTCTCCTAGAGTTTATCTAGTTGGAGTGCCCTGAGCTTCTTGGTGGTAGACTTTCAGGGCTTTCCACAAATTCGGAAATTGTTTAACCATTTTTGTTTAAACTGTTAGACCTTTTTCTTTTTCTCTTCTTATGAAACTCCCATTCTGCATATATGGGTGCACTTGGTAGGATCTGATTAATATTCTTCTCTTTTTGACCCCTGCTGATTTGATTATTTCAGTTGACATGTTTTACAGTTTTCTGATTCTTTCTTTTGCCTGCTCAAAGCTCCTGTTGAAAACATCTTGTGAGTTTTTCACTTTTTCTATGGGACTGGGAGCCTCAGAATTTTGACTTGTTTCATTTTTGTAATTTTAATGCCTTTCTTGGAACTCTTATTTGGAGGGATATTATTCTTCTGATACCCGTTAGTCCTTTGTGCATTGCTTCTTACGCCATTTAAGCCTGTTAGAGAGTTGATAGACTTTAGTAAGTACGTAAGCCTGGGCTATCTCAGAGCTTTTTTCTTTTAACTGAAGGGCTATACTTTCTGGTTTCTTTGTATGCCTCCTGTGTTTTAAACTGAACACTTTTGGTATTGCTTCAACTCTGAAAATCATGCTATCCCCTTGTCTTCTCAAAAAATTTTTTGTTGTTGTTGCTTTTATGTACAATAGTAGTTGTTTGATTACTGAATTTTCTGAACTAGTATTTTTGGGGCATATGTTTTAAAGGTGAAATTCACATAATACAAAGCAAACTATCTTAAATTGAACAATTTGGTATCATTTAGTACATTCACAGTGTTCTGCATCCACCATGTCTATTAAATTCTAAAATATTTTTATTATTCCAGAAAAGTCTCAAAACAATTATGTTATTTCTCATTCACCCATGTTTCTCTCCTTGGACCACAATTTTACTTTCTGTTTCTATGAATTTATTCTGCATATTTCCTATAAATGGAATCATACAACATGTGATCTTTTGTATCAGATTTCTCAAAGTTCATCTGTGCTATGGCATGTGTCAGAGTTTCATTCCTTTTCCATGGCTGAATAATACTGCATTGTATGAACAGACCACATTGTACTTATCCATGCATCTGTTAAAGCACGTTTGTGTTGTTTCCACCACTTAGCTATTGTGCATATTTCTGCTGTGAACATTTGTGTGCAAATATTTGTTCAGGTTATTTCTTTTAGAGTTTTGGGTGTATACTGATAAGTGGTATTGGACAGTCATATGGTAGTTCTCTGTTTTAATTTTTTGAGGAACTTAGTTACTGTTTTCCATAGCAGTTTCATAGCCATTTTGCATTCTTACCAGCCATGCACAAGGGTTCCAATATGTCTGCATTCTTGTCAACTGTGTTATTTTCCGCCTCTTTTTGTATGGCAAGAAATAGTATCTTTTGTGGCAAGAAATAGTATCTTGTGGTTTTGATTTGCATTTTCCTAACATAAACATGGTGAGCAACTCTTTGTATACTTGAGTAATCTTTTAATTTTATATTCTTTTTCTGCTTTCTATTAGCCTGGTGGTCATCTACCAACCTAACAAACCCTTTCTTAAGCCAAAATAATAATGATAATAACTGATAATAATATTAACCACCCAGTCTTTGCAGATTGTGTCTGATTGGGGAAACTTCTTCAAGGCTGTTTTAAAAACTGTTTTAGACTCCACCTTCTGCTTAGGAAGAGCATGAAAGTCAGACAGAAGTGAGCTTAGAGTCTTAGATCTTTTCTGAGCATGCATCTTGCCCTGGACGTTAATGTGGCTTTCTCAGTTCTCAAATACTATGTGGAAGCTTTTCTCGAGTCCCTTTTTCCCCAAATATCTCATTCTCTAGGATTTTCCTCCCAGGCAGTTAAAATTATCTGTTGTTTTTCTAGTCTCTTTCTCTCTGTCTCTGTATCTCCTCCCTACCATCATCACCCCCATTTTAAAGCCAGAGGTGGATATGGCTAATATCTTTGCTTTTTTATACTTGCAAAAAACACAGCCTGGGAAGTCGTCTCTCTTCTTAGCGAACTGTCAGGCAGGTGAAAGAAATTCAGGCCCTTGATGTAGTCCTCCACCAGATAGGTCAAAACACACCACTTTAGTTTTTTGGGAAAAAGGTTCACATCATGGTTCCTGGCACCAGCCAGCTGCACCAGAATCTCAGGTTGCTTTCCCAAGGTAGTTGCTGAGATAGGAGTTGGGGCAAGTGTGTATGAAGGCAAGTTACTACATTACAGCAGTCTCGTACTGAATTTTAGAAGCTTGTAAAAATTAAGTGTTCTCCTGATTTGGGTTTTTTTTTGTTTGTTTTTTGTTTTATTACACTGCTCTGAAAATTTCAGCACTAGATCATTGTTTGGGTAGAGGGAAAAAGTTGTGGAGTTTCTAATTCCATCATTTTTGGTGACTGAACTCCATGACTTTAAAAATTTACATTTCTTTGATTATCGAAGCAAAGAATTTTTTTACTTGTTTGTGGAACCCTCTATATTTGTTTCCTGAATTACACATTTTTTGAGTACTTTTCTCTGAATACCACTTTTAAATGTCACAATGTTATTTTTCTTTTAGGGCACATACTTGACGATAGAGCCTTTCCACTCTTCCTACATCCATTACAGCATCTAGGAGCATTTTTGAGTTCACATCTTACCCATTAGTTCTGACCCACACCTCTTTCCGTTTTTCTTCTCCTTTTTAGGTTGTCCGCACAAACCAATGTGCAGGGGAATTTGTCATCACTTTTCCTCGTGCTTACCACAGTGGTTTTAACCAAGGATACAATTTTGCTGAAGCTGTCAACTTTTGCACTGCTGACTGGGTGAGTGGGCATGCAGTGGGCCTGCAGGTAGAAAGTATAAAGAATATGGGTAAGGATTATTGTGGATAAGCTAAGCATTGTGGTCTCCAGATAGCCACACACAGTCTTGAACGCACTTGCAGCTACCTGCTGGACGCCAGTGCATTGAACACTACCGCCGGCTCCGGCGCTATTGTGTCTTCTCCCATGAGGAGCTCATCTGCAAGATGGCTGCCTTCCCAGAGACGTTGGATCTCAATCTAGCAGTGGCTGTGCACAAGGAGATGTTCATTATGGTTCAGGAGGAGCGACGTCTACGAAAGGCCCTTTTGGAGAAGGTGGGTGGTCAAGAGCAGGGCTTAGGGATTTAGTCACATATACCACGTTACAGAGACACAGACCAACATTGAGTAACCACTGTGTGCCTAAACTTTTAAGTCATGCATTTTGAAATGGAAAGACAGAGCCTGTATGTGTTTATATTTTTTCTTCCAATTTCTCTGCAGCTGTCCTTACAAGGTTGAGTCCACATCAGGGCTCAGTGTTGGCTGAGGTGGGGTGTCCACAGCCCTACTCCTAGTCTTTACAGTATATGTGGGTTGAACACCCCCAGGGCGTCACGGAGGCTGAGCGAGAGGCTTTTGAGCTGCTCCCAGATGATGAACGCCAGTGCATCAAGTGTAAGACCACATGCTTCTTGTCAGCCCTGGCCTGCTATGACTGCCCAGATGGCCTTGTATGCCTTTCCCACATCAATGACCTCTGCAAGTGCTCTAGTAGCCGACAGTACCTACGGTGAGCATGGGAACACTGTGGGGATGTGGAGGAGGTTACAGAGCTGTGCCAGATGTGTACCCTTCCTGGTTTTCTTCCTTTAGGTATCGGTACACCTTGGATGAGCTCCCCACCATGCTGCATAAGCTGAAGATTCGAGCTGAGTCTTTTGACACCTGGGCCAACAAAGTACGAGTAGCCTTGGAGGTGGAGGATGGCCGTAAGCGCAGTGAGTGACGGGGAAACGGAAGGAACCCTTGTATAAACTTTATTTCTTTCTTTTGGGTATTCACAATCTTCCTTTTCTGCTAACACTGCCTACCTGTTGCAACTTATGCTGTCTCTAGGCTTTGAAGAGCTAAGGGCACTGGAGTCTGAAGCTCGTGAGAGGAGGTTTCCTAATAGTGAGCTGCTTCAGCGACTGAAGAACTGCCTGAGTGAGGTGGAGGCATGTATATCTCAAGTCCTGGGGCTGGTCAGTGGTCAGGTGGCCAGGTATGTGAGAGGAGAAGGCAAAGAAGGGTGTGAGTATGTGAAAATGAATAACAAAAATGGATAGACTATGAACACACAATCCCATTTGAGACTGAGGCAGGAGAATTGTTTGAACCCAAGAGGCAGAAGTTGCAGTGAGCCGAGATGGTGTCATTGCACTCCAGCCTGGGCGGCAAGAGCCTAACTCCATCTCAAAACAACAATAACAAAAAAAGAAAAGAAGCACAGACTCAGCACTTGTCAAGTTTTACCAAGAAAGGGTAGATAACACATGGACAAAAACCTGTATAATATGAACTAGAAGTTACTGAAGTAAACAGTTTCTAACAAAATAATGTGGCAATAAATAAATATATACTAGCAAAATTGCAATCTTTTCCTACTTCTTAGGAAATCTCATAACATTATGGAGACATCAGAATTTCCACAAAATTTACTTTTGGCTGTGTAATTAGGCAAAACTTTAGAAGTTAAAGTAATCCTAGGTATTTATTTAACTGTTAGTTTCCAAATGTATACGACAATAGATACATATACTTTTTACATTGAAAAATCAAGTAAATGATTACGTACAGTCAGGCATCACTTAATGATGGAGATGTGTTTGGAGAAAAGTGTCATTAGGCAATTTTGTCATTGTTGCATATGCACCATCTACTTACATAAACCTGTATGCTGTGACCTCCTACATACCTAGGCTGTGTAGAGCCTGTTGTTCCTAGGCAGCAAACCTGCACAACGTGATACTGTACTGAATATTGTTGGCAGTTGTAACACAATGGTGAGTATTTGTGTATCAAAATATCCAAACATATAATTAATACAATAAACGAACTGTGGAGGACATAAAATATGGGACACTTACCATGAATGAAACTTGCAGGACAGGAAGTTTTTCAGGGTGAGGAACTGACTGGTAAGAGAATGTGAAGGTATCTTTCTTTAATGGTAAACTAGCCACTGCTACTGTAAATTTTTTTTAAAACTTTTTTTCAGGGTACATGTGTGGGTTTGTTACATACGTACACTTGTGTCATGGGAGTTTGTTAACACAGTTTGTCACCCAGGTATTAAGTCCAGTACCCCTTAGTTATTTCTCCTGGTCCTCTCCCCCCTCCCACCCTCCACCTTCTGGTAGTCCCCAGTATGTGCTGTTTCCTCTGTGCATATATCCATGTGTTCTCATATGTGTTCTCATAGCCTCCACATACCAGTGAGAACGTGGTATTTGATTTTCTCTCCCTGTGCTAGTTTGCTAAGGATAATGGCCTCCAGCTTCATCCATGTTTCTTTGGAGGTCATGATCCTGTTTTTATAATATCTGCATGGTAATTCCATGGTGGATATGTACCACTTTTTCTTTATCCAGTCTATCATTAATGGCCATTTAGATTGATTTCATGTCTTTGCTCTTGTGAGTGGTGCTGCAGTGAACATAACACCTGCATATGTCTTCATGATAGAACAATTTATATACCTTTGGGTATATACCCAGTAATGGGATAGCTGGGTCAAATGGTATTTCTGCCTCTGGATCTTTGAGGAATTGCCACACTGTCTTCCACAGTGGTTGAACTAATTTTACACTCCCAGCAACCCTGTGTAGGAGTTACTGTTTCTCCACAACCTCGTCAACACCTGCTGTTTCCTGACTTTTTCATGATTGCCATTCTGAATGGTCTTGTCAGGTGGTACCTCACTGTGATTTTGTTTTGCATTTCTCTAATGATCACTGATGCTGAGCTTTTTTTCATATATCTGTTGGCTGCATGTATGTCTCCATTTGAAAAGGGTCTGTTTATGTCTTTTGCCCACTTTGTAATGGGGTTGTTTTCTTCTTGTAAATTTGGTTAGATTCCTTTATAGATGCTGGATATTAGACCCTCGTCAGATGCATAGTTTGCAAAAACTGTCTCCCATTCTGTAGGTTGTCCGTTTACCCTGTGTGTAGACAGTTTCTTTGTGCAAGAGCTCTTTAATTCGGACTCATCAATTTTTGCTATTTTCGCAGTTGCTTTTGACATCTTCATAATGAAATCTTTACTCATGCCTATGTCTGGAATGGCATTGCCCAGATTGTCTTCCAGGGCGTTTATGGTTTCAGGTTTTTAATTTATGTCTTTAATCCATCTTGAACTGATACTTGTATCAGGGGTCCTGTTTGGGTTTTCTGCATATGACTCAGCCAGTTACCTCAACAGGATGTACTGAATAGGGAGTCCTTTCCCCATTGCTTGTGTTTGTCAGCTTTGTCAAAGATCAGATGGTTGTAGGTGTGCAGCCTCATTTCTGGGCTTTCTATCTGTTTCATTGGTCTTTGAGTCTGTTTTGTAAATTGTTTATTTCAAAACATTTAATTTCTATTTGAATGTTTTACTGTTTTCTAATAACAGCTTAAAACACAAATGCATCGTAGAGTTGTACAAAAATATTTTCTTTCCTCACGTAGTTCTGTAAACTTTTCTATATAAACAATTTTTAAGTTTGTTTTCCATTTTAAACATTTTTGCTAAAATCTAAGATGTAAAGACACACATTGGCCTATGCCTACACAGAGTCAGATTCTAAGTATCACCGTCTTCTCCCATCTGTATCTTATTCTAGTGGAAGGTCTTCAGGGTACTGATATTCTAGTGGAAGATCTTCAGGGTACTGACACATGTAGAAAGGTATCTGTTATGATAACCGTGCCTCCTCCTGGAATACTAATACCTTTAGGGCTGCCTGACAGTTAGCTTTTGTTTCTAGTAGGAGTATATTCTAAAATAATAGCTAAAAAAAATGTGATGTCAAGCATTAACCAATATATGGCTGTTAGTTATCATTATCAGGTATTATATTATGTGATGCATGTGCTAGATAGACTCTTACATGACCGGCAGTACAGTGGGTTGTTTACGCCAGTATCACCACAGAGACATGAGGAATGTGTTGCTACTTTACAACTGCTACAGTGTCAGCAGGTGATAAGAATGTTTCAGTACTATTATAATCTTACAGGCCCACTATCGTGTATGCGGTTTGTCACTGAAATGTTATGTGGTGCATGACAATGTTAAATCATGTATTTTAAAAAACTCTATTAAAAAAAAATAAAGCTGCGTTAGTAGGAAGGAATTTTAGATAAAGTAGGGGTTTTTTTGTAATTAGGTTTAAGGGTCAGAATAAAGGGATCAAGACCATAAAGCAAAGGTATACATTTGAACCAGTTTCTACTTGAGAATATATGTAATTTTTTCAATAAACTTTAAGAAAATATAGAAAGATTTGAAAGTGGTGAAGTACATAGCAAAATAGATATTTTAAATGTATTATTTTGGGGCTATTTGAAGGATCAGCCCCACAGGATGTGGCATGGTCTGATTGAAATTAAATAACTGATGAGGAAGCTTTTAAATAGTCTGTCACATAATTATTGTCCTGAGCTATAATTGAGATGCTAGATTGCCTCTTAGGCTTTTCTGTGCCACCTAGATACTCAATGACCCATACGTACTCAGCTTAATTTCTTGTGTTTTGTCTTCATTCTTATGGCCATCATATTTTAGAGACATATTATTTCAAATATTCTTTTTTTTTTCTTTTTTTTTCTTTTCTTTTTTTTTGAGATGGAGTCTCACTCTGTCACCCAGGCTGGAGTGCAGTGGTGCAATCTCAGCTCATTGCAAGCTCTGCCTCCCAGCTGGGTTCAAGCCATTCTCCTGCCTCAGCCTCCCATGTAGCTGGGACTACAGGTGCATGCCACCACACCTGGCTAATTTTTTTATATTTTAAGTAGAGATGGGGTTTCACCATGTTAGCCAGGATGGTGTTGATCTCCTGACCTCGTGATGCGCCTGCGTTAGCCTCCCAAAGTGCTGGAATTACAGGTCTATGAGTCTGTTTTTGTAAATTGTTTATTTCATAAACATTTAATTTCTATTTGAATGTTTTACTCTTTTCTAATAACAGTTAGCCTAAAACACAAATGCATCATAGAGTTGTACAAAAATATTTTCTTTCCTCCTATTGTCATTCTATAAACTTTTTGTGTAAACAATATTTAGGTTTGTTTTCCATTTTAAACATTTTTGTTAAAATCTAAAATGTAAAGACACACATTGGCCTATGCCTACACAGAGTCAGATTCTAAATATCACCATCTTCCCCCATCTATATCTTATTCTAGTGGAAGGTCTTCAGGGTACTGACACATGTAGAAAGGTATCTGTTATGATAACCGTGTCTCCTCCTGGAATACTTCCTGAAGTATCTTTGGGGCTGCCTGACCATTATTTCAAATATTCTTAAATAGTCCTACTTGTTCTTAATCTCTTTTCTCATTGCTGCCTTTCTTTAAACCATGGAAACTTAAAATTTTAGAGGAAATTTCACTTTTATGGATAACTCCTTTCGCTACTCAGCCTCAAGAGAAATAAGGCTTTTCCAGGTTGAATCCATGATACCCATATAACATGCCTTGGGTTTCCACTTTAATCTGTCTCAAGTTTTCCTCATGCATTTAAACTTCCTGGCCTCGTCAGTTTTCTTTGTCTTGTAGACAGTTGGAACCAAAGAGTAAGTCTTAAAAGTTCTTATCATGTTCTTATCATGTGGTACTGTTTCGCTTCTAATGTAATGAACTCTCATTTCTTGTCTAGAGTAGATTTATTACTCTGACCATTCTTATCATCACTTAGCCCTCCTTCCTTCTTAATCTTTCCATTGCATTTGTACTTCAGTTTCTGGCTTAATAGATGTTTTGTGTCACGGTGGAAGCTACTACTTCTGAATCCTATTGGCTATTTGTTTTTACATCTCTTCCTCATTCTTTAACTCTTAACTGGATGACTAATGAAAATGTAACTTAAACTATGTGGGGGCCATTCAAATGTCTGTTTTCTCTTGCCACGTATTTGTATTTATTTCTATTCTTCTATCGAATAGTGCTAGCCATCTAGTAACATGGTGGCATGGTATTAAGTAGCCATAGTGTTGGCAGATAAATACTGTTAACATTTTCTCAGGAAGCTGGACTCTCTCACTTTGATATCTGTAGTTAGTCTCTATTAACTGCTGTCAAAAGCCTACAGGTGTTTTTTCAAATCTTAACTTACTGGTCAGTATCACTGAACTTAGAAAAAAACCTTTGTGGATATTACTGAAATACAAAAGGGAAGGAAGTATGTTAAAATTCTGTAAGTTTTTGAAATGTGGCCTTACAAGGTGTTCCTTCTGGTTCCTACAGGATGGACACTCCACAGCTGACCTTGACTGAACTCCGGGTCCTTCTTGAGCAGATGGGCAGCCTGCCCTGTGCCATGCATCAGATTGGAGATGTCAAGGTGAGGAGGGGCCTGGCAAGATAGAATTTTTGTTAACAGCAAATACTCAGGAAGTCTGACATGTCAGGAAAGCTTGAGAACCTAGGTATTCTAAACAACCTTCTCATAACAACAGGTTCTTTCCTGAAAGTGATGGAGATGAGTGTTCCCATACCATCTCTGTCTTTACAGCATGTAAGGAAATACCCTTCCAGACTGAAATAATTAAAAACTCTAAACAGGAGCCTACATAAGACACTGGCTCTTGGGAATGGGATGGAGAGGACTGATTGATTGATTGCTTGATTTCCCTCCACACAGTAGAGTCTTAGAAAGCTTATTAGAGGGATAAGATTATATTAAAGTGGGCTTGGAAAAAGAAATTTTAGGTAATTAAAGGAGAAAAGTGTCATTCTAGGTAAACAGAGGGCCTTTGTTATTATCAAGTAGATCATGTTTTAGGATGTGATTGAGAATAAGTGTTAAGCAACAGGAAATGCCTATAAGAGAAGATGAGAAGTGGAGCAAATCTAGGTTGTTGAGTATTTATGTGGCTAAAGAATCTGCATTTTATGCTATGTCTTTGCAGGATGTCTTGGAACAGGTGGAGGCCTACCAAGCTGAGGCTCGTGAGGCCCTGGCCACATTGCCGTCTAGTCCAGGGCTATTGCAGTCCTTGTTGGAGAGGGGGCAGCAGCTGGGTGTAGAGGTGCCTGAAGCCCATCAGCTTCAGCAGCAGGTGGAGCAGGCACAATGGCTAGATGAAGTGAAGCAGGCTTTGGCCCCTTCAGCCCACAGGGGCTCTCTGGTCATCATGCAGGGGCTTTTGGTTATGGGTGCCAAGATAGCCTCCAGCCCTTCTGTGGACAAGGCCCGGGCTGAACTGCAAGAACTGCTGACCATTGCAGAGCGCTGGGAAGAAAAGGCCCATTTCTGCCTGGAGGCCAGGTGGGGTGTAGTCTCTCCCTGTCTGTATTTTGACTGTAATCCTCTGAGTTTTGGGGTGACCGTAAGTATTTCTATGGGTGCCCTTGGGCAGCAGACTCCCAGTTGGGCATCCACTAAACTCTGAAGGACTGGCATGACGTACCATCTAGTCCCATCTATATGACATGTCATGTTGATGTTTCACTGTTGTAAAGGCAACAGTTGGGGAAATATTCCTTGGGTGACTTATTTCTCAGGTGAATGGATGCAGCCTGTGACTTACAAGAGACCTACATGCCCCCTGCAGTGTTACAGAGTTCCTCAGTGTGGCTCCCTTACTCTGTCACACTTTTTGTTTCTTGTGTTTTTAGCAAGGAAACATAGGACTTAAAAAAGGGGCACGTATGCCTGTAACATGTAGTAATAGATTTCTGTTTTTCAAAAAAATTTTAGGCAAAAGCATCCACCAGCCACACTGGAAGCCATAATTCGTGAGACAGAAAACATCCCTGTTCACCTGCCTAACATCCAGACTCTCAAAGAAGCTCTGACTAAGGCACAAGCTTGGATTGCTGATGTGGATGAGATCCAAGTGAGGATCAGTATTTTTGCTTTGCTATGTCAGGCCAGCAACTAGAAGAGATAGTTTTTGCTCAGTTGGATTGTGCTAGAAAGTGAAGGTGGGAAGTTTGGAGTATTCTTTGAGAGACCTGAGCATATCAGAATAGGAATGGAAGGAAAAGAAGTATGAATATGGGTGTAGAGCTAAGCAGAGACTATTGATATGTAGAAGTGGACAGAAGAAGCAGGATACAACAGAGTTACTTGCCCATGTGTAATTTTTGGTCAGAGCCAATGAAAGTAGGAGTTCTGAGAGAAAAGAGTTTCTATCCCATTTTTCCCTTGCAGAAAACACAGATTTTTGGCCCTGTGATTATGCAGTACAATACCCAGTATTACTCAGGACAAATTTAGACACAATATTGTTGACATAATTTAAATGAACTTTCTTTTTCTCTTGTCCCAGAATGGTGACCACTACCCCTGTCTGGATGACTTGGAGGGCCTGGTGGCCGTGGGCCGGGACCTGCCCGTAGGGCTGGAAGAACTGAGACAGCTAGAGCTGCAGGTATTGACAGCACATTCCTGGAGAGAGAAGGCCGCCAAGACCTTTCTCAAGAAGAATTCTTGCTACACACTGTTGGAGGTGAGGTCTGGGACCCTGACCCACAGCCCTCTTCTGCATCTGGCCTGGCTGCTGTGAGATGGCGCGTATGATGAGAACATAGGTTTTTTAGGGGGCACCTGGGTAGGAAGGAAAGGGTGTGGGAGGTGAGGGAAGCCTGGGCATTTCCTCTCTGTCTGCCTACCTGCCTTAGGTGCTCTGCCCATGTGCAGACGCTGGCTCAGACAGCACCAAGCGTAGCCGATGGATGGAGAAGGCGCTGGGGTTGTACCAGTGTGACACAGAGCTGCTGGGGCTGTCTGCTCAGGACCTCAGAGACCCAGGCTCTGTGGTAAGCAGCATGGCCCAGATGGGGAGAAGACGGATTCTGGGTATCTCCCTGAAAAGAGGAGAGCCGGTGATGATAGGGTGTCTGAGCCCTGTTAAAGTTCTGGTTTGGGAGCTGGGTATTAGGATGCCAGACAAGGGCGAGGGTGGACTGCTGACCTACTTTCCCCCTCTTCTGGACGTGATAGATTGTGGCCTTCAAGGAAGGGGAACAGAAGGAAAAGGAAGGTATCCTGCAGCTGCGTCGCACCAACTCAGCCAAGCCCAGTCCACTGACACCATCCCTCATGGCCTCCTCTGCGACTTCTATGTGTGTGTGTGGCCAGGTGCCAGCCGGGGTGGGAGCTCTGCAGTGTGACCTCTGTCAGGACTGGTTCCATGGGCAATGTGTGTCAGTGCCCCGTCTCCTCACCTCTCCAAGGCCCAGTCTCACGTCATCTCCACTGCTGGCCTGGTGGGAATGGGACACAAAATTCCTGTGTCCACTGTGTATGCGCTCACGACGGCCACGCCTAGAGACAATCCTAGCCTTGCTAGTTGCCCTGCAGAGACTGCCTGTGCGGCTGCCTGAAGGTGAGGCTCTTCAGTGTCTCACAGAGAGGGCCATTGGCTGGCAAGACCGTGCCAGAAAGGCTCTGGCTTCTGAGGATGTGACTGCTCTGTTGCAACAGCTGGCTGAGCTTCGTCAACAGCTACAGGCCAAACCTAGATCAGAGGAGGCCTCGGTCTACACTTTAGCCACTGCCTGTGACCCTATCAGAGGAGGCAGTGGGAACACTGTTTCTAAGGTGAGCTTTCCAGGCTGGCCATTGTCCTCACATTTAGGTCTTCTAGTCCCTGTCCTCCTCTTGTCTCCAATTTTGTCCCTGTTCCCTGATTTTCAGTCTCCTTTGGCCTAGCCTCTTTGCCCCATTCTAAACCTATCCAGATCCCTAGATTCTGCTCCCTGTTGGAAGCCTGTGTCTACTATCATTCAGGAGGTAGAGGCTCCCAAGTTTTGGGGTTGTGGGAGGAAAGATAGGACCTGGTCCATCAGCTCATTTATCGTTACCCATTCTTTTTTTCCCTGATAGGTGCAAGGGCTGCTGGAGAACGGAGACAGTGTGACCACTCCTGAGAACATAGCTCCAGCAAAGGGCTCTGGTAAGACTGGTGTGGTTTGGGTAGGCTCTTGGGTACACATAACCGAGTGACCCATGTATTTGTCAGCTCTGTTGTGGCCATGGAGGATAAGACCAAGAGTGACCTCTAACCCAGTCTGTCCCTGCACCCCTAACCCCACCGCCTTCCGCCCAGACCTGGAGCTACTGTCCTCACTGTTGCCGCAGTTGACTGGCCCTGTGTTGAAGCTGCCTGAGGCAATCCGGGCTCCCCTGGAGGAGCTCATGATGGAAGGGGACCTGCTTGAGGTGACTCTGGATGAAAACCACAGCATCTGGCAGCTGCTGCAGGCTGGACAGCCTCCAGACCTGGACAGAATTCGCACACTTCTGGAAGTAGGAAGGGGGTCACGGGCAGGGCAGGAGATCAGGTTTCAGCAGGCAGAGATCCCAGTACTGACCTTTTTCTGCTTATGTGGGTATGATTGCAGCTGGAAAAGCTTGAACATCAAGGGAGTCGGACAAGGAGCCGGGCTCTGGAGAGGCGACGGCGGCGGCAGAAGGTGGATCAAGGTGGAAAGTTTGAGGATCTTGTTCAGCAGGAGCTGCAGTCAAAAAGGGCTCGGAGCTCAGGGATTACGTCTCAGGAGGGCCAAAAAAAAGAACATTTTCAGGAGAAAGCAGACCGTGAAAATACATTCCTGACACCTTCCACAGACAACAGCCCTTTCTTGAAAAGAAACCAAAATAACTTACAACACAAGGATTCAGGCTCCTCAGCTGCTTGTCCTTCTTTAATGCCTTTGCTACAACTCTCCTGCCATGATGAGCAAGAGTTGTGACAGTGGCACCAAAGGTCATTTGTGGTAGTTTTTGTTTGTTTCATAAATCGTACTGTCTCCTGGCCTGGACCTCAGAAAGAACTTCTTGCCTGTTGATAATTTTTCACTGCCAATATTTGGTATCCTCACTCCTAGAGAGTTATTGTTTAAAGGTTGGTTATTCAAGTCCAGACCCCGATGCCCAGAAATGTCTTGCCAGCCACATTCCTGCTGGCATACAGGAGTGATTTTGTAAGCCAGTTTCATTCTAATCTGAATAGAGACAGACAAATCTTGAGGAAGCCCAAGTGCACCCCTTTTTTTTTCCCCCACCACCCTCTTTTCAATTTTTGTTTGTTTTTTGTTTTTTTGTCCCTGTCATAAAATATTTTGGTGCTTCAAAACTTGTACTTTCATCGTACCCCCTTTCCTTTTCTCTCCTTGGGTCTTATTGTAAAAGAAAACTGTATGGTGTAATTACTTGTAAAGACCAACAAGAATAGAGAAAAAAGAATTTCATGACTCTACCTGTGGTCTATTTTTAATTTCATTTCTTAAAAATAAAACATTAAGTGTGTTTGGAGACTGTGAATATGATTTGAACTTCTTAAAGTGTAAGACTGAAGGACTGAGGTTAGGAAACAACAGTAGCATGGGTCAACGTAATTTTTAATTTTTTGGGGGGAGTGGGGAAGGGTAGATTTTACTTAGAAAACATATGTTTTTACTTAGAAAACATACATGAGACTTAGTCCAAAGTTAATGTTTTCTCAAAGGATGTCCAGTTGACCCAACACCAGCAATAGAAAACTTACCTGTTCTACACTTAATTGCTTTGTGCTTTTTATTGAAAATCTGTTTGCTTGACTTGGGTGTGCCAATATCCGAGTTATTTGTTGTGTTGCATTGTTGAACTATGTGTCTGTTCCCTGTAGCCAGATCACAATGTCTTGGTTGCAGTCGCTTTACAGTAAGTCTTGCAATAGAGTAGACAGATTTGTCTCAGTTTATTCTTTTTCAGATTGTTTTAGCAAATTAAGCCCCCAGCTCTCTTTTTTCAGTATGTAGTTGCTTTTGTGTCCTAAATCTGATTGACTTGCACTGACAAAAGTTATCTCCCTCAGTATTTTCTGTTCTTTCAAATGGTGAATATAACAGCTAATCTAAATCATTTGTTGTAAGAATTCAGTGGGATTGATGTGTAAATATTTCAGGTGAAACCACTATATCAGTGTACCACTAAATCTTCATGGTTCTTGTTTTGTGTCTCTCTTGGTAATCTAATAATATAGACTGTATTATACTTCTCTTAATCCCTTTTAGTGAACACATTCTGTCATCCTGGATTGAATCTCTTGCTTTTCCACCTGTTCCTTCTGACCTCAGTCAGTGTAGATCACATGATTTTCCATAGCAATTTCTCATGCCTGTAATCATACCTACCTTCCTTATTGTCTACTCTTTTCACCTCTTTCTTTGATACTGTCATAGGTAACTATAATTAGCTTTCCCAGTAACAAAGCTGTGCTTGATGATGACCTAGTAGAGTAGAAATTTCTTCACTTGTCTAAACAGAATGTACTATACCTTACCACACCGTAGGGACCAGATAAAATAAATAGAAAATCCTAAGATAATTTATCTAAATAGGAGAATTGTCTTCTAAACTTATTTTTTCTTCTCATCCATAAATAGAAACAGTCATGATTCTCAAGCCATTACAGAATCTCTGACACTTATTAAAGGAAAATTCTGATGAGGCATTGTTAAGAACTTCTCCCTACAAAAATCTCACTAAAGTTCTGAGTCACAAATTGTTCACATACTTCACAGTGAACAGGCAATCCAAAGTCAGGACAGTTGTACAACTTTCTTAGGTTGCCTCCACCAATTGGGGCTGTATTTGACTTGAGGGGCCAGTTCTGACACTTTTAAAACCATACACAAGGATGCAGCACAAAGTTTTTGCACATAGACGAGAATTTACCTTGTGATTAGAGGTTACATGTTCATTAAGAAACATGATCAAATCTGCAACAAAAACTGATTTTCACAGGGCATTCAGTGTTCTCTGAGATAATTCTAATTCAGAAAAAAAGAATTTAATCTTCGTCTAAAAAAATTGTAATAAAACTTTACCACTGGTAAGCCAGCTGTGTTAGGCTCTTCTGCGAGAAAAAATAGACTGGGCAATTTATAAATTTAATGTATTGCTCACAGTTCACATCGTAAACGTATACAGCACAAACCTGTGCCATACCTGGGCCCATTTCAGCCACAGCTGACAGAGCCAAGGAGCGCTGCTCCAAAAATCAGGAAATCAAGGTTTGGAGTAGTACTTCACAGTGAGCCCCAGGTCCAAAGGCACCCTGGGCCTCCCCTTTAAAACTCACTGCTTTCAAGATACTAACACCCTGGGCCTGTGATGGGTATGACATTACCAAAGAACTCCAAAATGTCTTATGATAATTCTTGTTATGATGAATAGCATCCGACTCCCTTATGTCTGCTAATCTTACGAAATGTTCCTGTTTTCTCCTGAACACACTTACTTGTTCTTAACATGGCCCAGCTGAGACTTTTCCAAATCTAAATTACAAATTTCATCTTTAATTTGTTTCTCCTCATATTTTACTGTAAGCAATCAAGAGAACCATGCCACACCCTTAACCGTTTGCTTAGTTACTTCTTCCACATGTCTTAGTTTCATCACTGTTCGTTTCTGCCTTTCAGAAGCACTGGAACACAAAACTCAGCCAAGTTCATTGCCACTTTATAACAAGGGTGGCCTTTTTCTAGTTTCCAGTAAGATAATCTTTATTCATCTAACTGGCCATCAGATTTTTTTCTTCACCAGTTTTTTATTTTGAAAAGTTTCAAGATTTCATAATTTGAACAGGACAGTGAACATCTCTCTGTCCTTCACATAGCTATACCAGTTAATATTCTGTGCCACATTGACTGTCTCCTCTCTATATATCTCTCGCATGCACACACACACACATATACACACGTATTTTTGATAAACCCTTTGTAAGGAAGTTCCCAAACCAATGTAATTCACTCCTAACTTCTTAATTATTTCCTAAGAAGGACATTCTCCTACCTGTTTTCATTCATCCTTAAGATAATGATACACATCTCGCAGTTGCTATGATTCTCATAAGCCAGTAAGAAAAATGGTGCCTGTTTTTCCTGTAACACAGGATTCACTCAATGGAACTGATAAATTCTACTCTACCTACTTCACAAGGTGCATTGCCAGAGGTATGCTCTCTGTAAGCTTCTCAAAGAATAGGAAGTATTGCTGCCCTCCAAAAGTTTACAGTGCTGTAGCAAATGTTGGCAAATCACATGCAATAATACATATGCAAGTACTTAAATTTTATCAACTTTTAGTGCCATGATACATATGAAAGATACTATTTTTCTCTCTTGGTTAATTCCTTTTCTCAAAGAAAATGGGATTTAGGAAAACGGGAAAGCGTGAAAAAACACCAAAGGGATTGTAGTAGCATTTGGAAAACAATGACAGTTTTTTAAAGATGTTTGAAGGCATAGTGACTATGTCTTAAAACTATTTTTTTTTTTCTTATCAGAGGAATATATTGTGATTGTACTGCCTTGTAATTTCAAGTATTGTGCACCCTATTAACCGGTTTTCTTTTTTAAAAAAAATTATCTGCACATAACCTTCCTTTTTTCCTTCAACTTTTAAGTTCTAGGGTACACGCGTAGGTTGTGCACGTTTGTTACATAGGTAAACCTATGCCATGGTGGTTTGCAGCACACATCATTCCATCACCTAGGTATTAAAGCCTGCATGCATTAGCCATTCTTCCTAATGCTCTCCCTCTCTGATACCAGAACCCCTTGCCACTGACAGGTCCCCATGCGTGTTATTCCCGCCTCCCCGCCCATGTGTTCTTACCATTCACCTCCCACTTGTGAGAACATGCAGTGTTCGGTTTTCTGTTCCTGCATTCGTTTTGCTGGGGAAAACGGCTTCCAAGTCTATCCGTGTCCCTGTAAAGGATGTGATCTTCTACTTTTTATGGCTGCATAGTATTCCGTGGTGTATATGTACCATATTTTATTTATTCTATCCTTGATGGGCTTTTGGGTTACCACGTCTTTGCTATTGTGAGTAGTGCTGCAATGAACATACATGTGCATGTATCTGTATAAAAGAATAATTTATATTCCTTGGGGTATATGCCCAGTAGGAATCATGGTCCTGACTCTTCCAATCCATGAGCATGGAATGTTTTTCCATTTGTGTGCTCTCTGATTTCCTTGAGCAGTGGCTTGTGTTCTCCTTGAAGAGGTCCTTCACTTCCCTTGTTAGCCATTTTCCTAGACATTTTACTCTCTTTTTAGCATTTGTGAATGGGAGTTCATTAATGATTTGGCTCTAGGTTTGCCTGTTGGTGTATAGGAACGCTTGTGATTTTCACATTGATTTTGTATCCTGAGACTTTGCTGAAGTTACTTATCAGTTTAAGTGACTTTTGGCCTGAGATTTGAGACAATTTGACTTCCTGACTCTTCCTAATTGAACACTTCATTTCTTTCTCTTGCCTGATTGCCCTGGCCAGAACTTCCCAAATTGTTAAACAGGAGTTGGTGAGAGAGGGCATCCTCGCCTTGTGCAGGTTTTCAAACTTTGATACTGGCTGTGGAATTGTCTTAGTTATTACTGTTTTGAGGTATGTTTCTTCAATACCTACTTTATTGAGTTTTTAATATGAAAGGATGTTGAATTTTATTGAAGGCCTTTTCTGTGTCGAGGTAATCCTGTGTTTTTTGCCTTTGATTCTATTTATGTGATGAATTACATTTTTGATTTGCATATGTTGAATCAACCTGGGATCCTGGGAATGAAGCTGACTTGGTTGTGGTGGTTAAGCCTTTTGGTATGCTGCTGTATTTGGTTTGCCAATATTTTATTGAGGATTTTTGTGTCTATGTTCATCAGGGATGTTGGCCTGAGTTTTTTTATTGTACCTCTGACAGGATTTGGTATCAGCATGATGCTGGCACTGGCTGTATTTCTACCAGACTTCCAGTCACAACCATTTACATAACGTGTAAGAAGACTGAGGCTGTGTCTACAGCTCTTTTTCTGAGTCCTCATGAGAGTCATCCTCATGGTCTGTTCATGACAAAATAGGCTTTCTGCAACATGTTCCTTTATATTTTTCCAGTCTCTTCTCCATAACTCCTTTTGAAGATATTTCCATATTTTCAGGTGTTTCATATAGCAGCACCTCACTCTGCTTACCAATATCTGCCTACGTCTCTTCCTGCTGCTATAACAAATTGTCTTACATAGAGTCATCTATAAACAGCATTAGTTTAATAGTGACAGCTGAGACTGGAAAGTCCAAGATCAACGCACAACAGCTGGTTGGTCTGGTGAAGGGTGCTCTCTCCTTTCACAACAGTGCATTGAATGCTGTGTCCTCACCTGGCTGGTGGATGGACAAGAGGACTAGCAAGTTTGTTCCCTTCACCACTTGTATAAGGTGGTTAATACTTTTATGAAGGCTCCACCCTGATGACCTGGTCATCTACCACTTAATATTGTGATATTGAGTTTCGAGTCTCAAAATGAATGCTATCAAACTGTATGGTAGGGTAAGTGGGATATTTCAACTGCTATTTTGATGAAATTTTATGGAATGGATAATGTTTAGGTTGATAAAAGTAAGTAAAGTTCACAATTTATGCTATTGTTACAGAAACATGTTATGCTCAAATATTTTCTGCATAGTACCTGCAGATAACTGAAATACAGTGAATAACTATTGACTTTAAACATCACATATTTTCACATGGCTTGTAAAATGTCTGTGTTATACACCTATTTTTGCTACAATTTCTAGCTCATCTTAGCATACTCCAGATTTGTTTTCTCAGCTTCTTTAAAAATATTATCTCCTGCTATAGATTAAATATTTATGTACCCCTAAAATTCATATGCTGAAGCCTAATCCTTAATTTGATGGCATTCTGGTAGTGGGACCATTGGGAGGTGGTGAGGTCATAAGGGCAGAACCCTTGTGAATGGAATTTGTACCCTTATAATATGACACCCCAGAGAGTTCCCTGTCCCTTCCACTGTGTGAGAACACAGCAAGATCCACTGTGAACCAGGAAGTTCATACTCCACAGATAACCAAGTTTATCACCTCCTTGCAGTTGCCAGCATTTGGAGCTATGAGAAATAAATGCAGCATCTACAACTGTGAAAAATAAATGTCTTTTGCTTATAGCCTACATAGTCGAAGGTAAGCTTTTATAACAGCCCAAGTGGTCTAGGATGTTGCCTATTAATGTTTCATACAAAGCATACAAGACTAATTCTATAGTTACTTCCAGCTTTACAATGGTTTCCTAAAATGCAAAAATGAGCACTACTACTACTATCTGTCAACTTAAGAGTGAAGGAAATTCATTTGCCATTATTTATTTTGTGTTCATTGCATTTCTCAGTGTTTTCAACTCTTCAATCCACTGTTTTTTCCAAAACACTAATTGTCTTTATTTTCTCAGGACACAGTTCGTAAGCTGCTGCAATCAAACACAGTGTAATAGATTCAATATTGGTAAATTTCCATGCCTCCTTGGCCACCACGTCGACTATTTGGAAACATACTTTTAGTTCCATCCTAATACTCATTTTATATTTTTGTGAATAAATTCTGCTGTGATAAGACACAAATTTTCTGCTTTTTCTAATCACAGCTTTCCTATGAATTGGAAATATGAATGTTTAGTTAGTGCCCTCTTTTCTTCTTTTGAGTGCTTCTCTTTTATTTCTTTCCTTTTTTTTTTTTTTTTTTTGCCCTACCTACTATACTTGCATTCCTGTATTTACAATATCTTATTTATTACAATTCCCATTTTGCACAAAGTTTACTAAAACTAAATGCATCTGTTTAAAACTTTGTCCCATGTTGATCAACATATTTCTTTATTCCTACTCCCCCTCCACCCACCCTTTGCCCTCTGGTAACCATCAATCAGCTCTTTACTTATATGAGTTGAACTTTCTTAGATTTCATGTATAAGTGAGATATTGTGACATTGGTTTTTCTGTGTCTGGCTTATTTCACTTAACATAACATCCTCCAGGTTTATTCTCATCCCAAATGAGAGAATCTGCCTCTGCCCCCTATTTTAAGAGTAACTAATAATTTCATTGCAAATACTATTACATAATATTATTTCATTACCATTAGGAATACGTAAGTGTCCACCATCAGATGAATGGTTTTCTAACAGTGGACACTTATAGTAACCTCCATATCTTAGCTATTGTAAATAGTGCAGCAATGAACATGGGAGCACAGCTGTATCTCCAACATAACCGATTTCATTGTTTCCACATATACCCAGAAATGGCATTGCTGAATTATTTGGTAATCCTATTTGTAATTTTTAGGAACTTTAATGCTGTTTTTCATAGTGGCTGTATTAACTTCCATTCCCACAAATAGCACACAAGAGTTCCCTTTGCTCCACACCTTCACCAACACTTCTTATCCTTTGTCTTTTTTATAACCATTCTATCAGGGATGTATGGTAATAACCCCCTGTGGTTTTGACTTGCATTTCTGTAACAGTTATGATGAGCATTTTGTCATTTACCTGTTGGCCATTTCTATGGCTTTGTGGAGAAGTGTCCATTTTTGTCCTTTGCCCATATTTTGACTGGCTTATTTATTTTCTTGGCATTAAAGATGTTTCAGTTTTTCATACATTTTGCATAGCAGCCTCATATCAGATGTATGGCTTAGAAATATTTTCTTTCAGTTGATGGGTGATCTCTTTAGCCTGTTGTTTTCTTTACTGTGCAGAAGCCATTTTGTTTGTTTATTTTTGCTTTTGTTCTCTGTGCTTTGAGGTCATCTCCAAGAAATGCTTTCCCAGAGCAATTGTTGTGGAGCATTTCTTCTCTGTTTCCCTTCAGTGCTTTCACGGTTTCATGTCTTACGTTTAAAAGCCTTTAATCCATGTTCCATTGATTTTTCTTTATGGTATGAGGTAAGCTTACGTCCAGTGCCAGTCTTCTGCTCATGGGAATCAGGTTCTCCCAACACAGTTTCTTTAAGAGACAGTGCTTTTCTCATTTTGTGGTCTTGACATGTCAAAAGTCACTCCATCATAAATGCTTGGGTTTATTTCTGGGCTCTACATATGTCTGTATTATACCAATATCTTGAGGTTTAGTTAACCATTCCTTTGTAATCATTTTTGAAATCAGGTGGTGTGATTCCTCCGGCTTTGCTGTTTTTGCTCTTGATCGTTTTTACTGAGGTCTATTGTTGTGCCATGCAAATTTGGGGCTTATTCTATCGCTGCAAATAAAGACATTGGAATTTTGATAGGGGTTGCATTGTGTCTGAAGACCTCTCAGGATACTATGGACATGTTTCTTCTTCTTTTTTTCTTTTTTTTTGAGATGGAGTTTCGCTCTTGTTGCCCAGTCTGGAGTGCAGTGGTGCAATCACGGCTCACTACAACTTCTGCCTTCCAGTTTCAAGCGATTCTCCTGCCTCAGCCTCTCAAGTAGCTGGGTTTAAAGGCACCCACCACCGTGCCTGACTGATTTTTGTACTTTTAGTAGAGATGGGGTTTCATCATGTTGGCCAGGCTGGTCTTGAACTCCTGACCTCGTGATCGCCCACCTCGGCCTCCCAAAGTGCTGGGATTACAAGTGTGAGCCACTGCACCCAGGTGATAGTATGGACATTTTAACAGTACTTTTTCCTGACCGTAAAAGGGGTATGTTGTATATTTGTATTGTCTACCACTTCTCTTTTCAATGTTTTATAGTTTTCAGTATGTACCTTCTTGGTTAAATTTACTGCTAGGTATTTTTTAAGATGATACTATTATTCAAGTTGTTTCTTAATTTTTTTAAAAAATATTTATTACTGTGCAGAAATGCTGCTGATTTTTATGTATAGATTTTGAACCCTGCAACTTTACTGCATTCATTTATCAGTTTCAACAGTTGTTTAGTGGAGGCCTTAGGGATTGCTATACACAAGATTATGTCATTGTCAGAGACCATTCTAATTTTTCCTTTTCTATCTGAATGTCTTCTATTCCTTACTTTTGTTGGTGGTGGTTGTAGTGAGTGTCTAATTGCTGTGATTAGATCTTCCAGTAAGGTGTTCAACACAGTACCACCATGTCTATTCAACACATCAGAATGCAAGTGATGAGAATGGGTATCTTTGTTTTGTTGTTGATCTTCCAGAAAAACACCCTGTTTCACTGTTGAATATTATGATGAGTAAGCTGTGGGTTTTGTATTTGTATGTTCCTAGTTTATTGAGAATTTATATTTTGAAAATATGAGGAATTTGTTGGAATGCTTTCTTTGCATCTAATGAGATGATTGTATGGTTTTTTTGTTCTTCATTATGTTAAAATGGCATATCAGGTTTTTTCTTTGCATATGTTGAACCAGTATTTGCATCCCAGGGATGAATCCCACTTGATCATGGTGAATAACCATATCAGTGTACTGTTCAATTCATTTTTCTAGTATATTCTTGAGGATGTTTACATCAAACTTTTTCAGAGATACTGGCCTACAATTTACTTTTCTTGTAGTGTCCTTCTTGCCTTTTGTATCAGACTGGTATCTAGCCTCATAAAAATCAATGAAAAAGTCTTTCTTCAGTTTTTTTGGAAAACCTTAAAAAAGATTGGTTTAAGTGAGAGACAGGACTAGCTGGATTTCCTAGGCCAACTAAGAATTCCTAAGCCTAGCTGGGGAAGTTGACTGCACCTGCCTTTAAACATGGGGCTTGTAACACAGCTCATACCCAACCAATCAGTTAGTAAAGAGGGCTCATTAAAATACAAATGAGGCTACAAGCAGGAGTTTAAGAAATAGTCAAATCATATATCGCCTGAGAGCACGGGTGGAGGGACAATGATCGGGATATAAACCCAGGCATTTGAGCAGGGAGTGGGCAACCCCCTTTGGGTCCCCTCCCATTGTGTGAGAACTCTATTTTCACTCTGTTAAAGCTTACAACTGCACACTCTTCTGGTCCATGTTTGTTCAGGCTCAAACTTAGCTTTCACTTTCTGTCCAGCACTGCTGAATGCCACTATCGCAGACCTGCTGTTGACTCCCACCCCTCCAGATCTGGCAGGGTGTCTGCTGCGAGGTGCCCGTTGCCGCTCCTGATTAGGCTAAAGGCTCGCCATTGTTCCTGCATGGCTAAGTGCCAGGTTCGTCCTAATCAAACTGAACACTGGTCGCAGGGTTCCACAGTTCTCTTTCGTGACCCATGCCATCTAACAGAGCTATAACACCCACCGCATGGCCCAAGGTTCCATTCTTTGGAATCTGAGAGGCCAAGAACCCCAGGTCGGAGAACAAAAGGCTTGCCGCCATCTTGGGAGCTCTAAGAACAGAGACGCACCCATGACATTAGGTCCTCATTAAATGTTTGGTAAAATTTACTCATGAACTCACCAGGCTTTGCTTCAGTGGAAGACTTGTACAGCTAATTCCATCTCCTTATGTATACGATCTGTTCAGATTTTCTGTTTTTTTCTGATTCACTTGGTAGATTCTGCTTGTGTATGCATTTACCCATTTCTTGAGGGTTTTCCAATTTGGGAACAATAATTGTTCATAGTAGTCTCTTAGGAGTCTTTGTATTTTTGTGGTATCAGTTGTAATGTCTTCTCTTTTGAACTGTATTCATTTGACTCATCTTTTTCATCTTTTTAAGTTAGTCTGGCTAACGTATGCTGTTTTACCACCTTAGTGAACCAATGCTTAGTTGCTTAATTGCATTGATCTTTTCCATTGTATTTCTGCTCCCTATTTGTGTATTTCTGCACTTTCTTATTTTCTTCCTTCTGCTGATTTTCACTTGTTTTGATTGTTCTTTTTTATATTCTTGAGATATAGCCATAAGTTATCTATTTGATATCATTTTGGATGTGGGCATTTATTGCTATAGACTTCCCTTTTGGAACTGCTTTTTCTTCATTGTTTAAATTCTGATGTATTGTGGTTTTATTTTTATTCATCTCATAAGACTTACCTTTTACAGTTAAAATGCTCTAATTTAAGCTGAGAGTACCTTAATTTTATACCTCATGAAGACTTTTTGTTTCATATTTTCTATATTCTGCTGTTGAAGGGAAAATTCTATTATTATCTGGTAGGTATATCTAGTCTAAAGTATTGTTCAAATCCACTAATTCAATAGAACTGTTGGTTCTATTGAAATCTCTCATTGTTACTAAATTGCAGTTTGTAGAATCTTTCCAATCTATTACATCCTTTATATATGTAGGAACACTGATGAAAGGAGTGGGGATTTTTACAGTTGGTACAGCATTTTAATTAAATGACCCCTTTATCACAATAATATTCCCCCACTATCTTTACAGCTTTTGACTGAAAGTCTTTTTTCCTGATGTAAGTATAGCAGCATCTGCTCTTTCATGATCAACTTTTACTTGGAATAACTTTTTAATCTACTTTTGAGGCCGGGTCTGGCTCTGTCACCACCCAGGCTGGAGTGCAGTGGCGGGATCTCAGTTCACTGCAAGCGCTCAGCCTCCCGGTTTCCCGCCATTCTCCTGCCTCAGCCTCCCGTGCTTCTGGGACTACGTGTCACTACTTGGCTAGTTTTTTGTATTTTAGTAGAATGAGGTTTCACCGTGTGCCTTCAGGATGGTCTCGATCTCCTGACCTCGTGATCCGCCCGTCTCGGCCTCCCAAATGCTGGGATTACAGGCTTGAGCCGCAGCCCGGCCTTAATCTCTTTACTCTAACATTGATATAACACAACTAATCAGAAAACAAAGACTGCAAGTGTAGAAGAGAACAAAACAGTCAAAAATTAACAAAATGCCAAGTAGTAAGTTCTTAACTATATGGATTCTTCAATCAAAGACACAGAAAGGCAAGTTAGATTTAAAAAAATAAAAAAAATAAACAATATGGTGCCACTAACCACGCGAGCTTAGCAGACTTAATAACTTACACAGAGTACTCTCACTCTCTGTGTGTTGTTAAAATCTAAGTTAAATCTAAGATAATGATTCAAAACAACTCACTAATATTTATTTTTTTTTAAATCTAACTTGCCTTTCTGTGTCTTTTGATTGAAGAATCCATATAGTTAAGAACTTACTACGAGCATTTTGTTAATTTTTGACTGTTTTGTTCTCTTCTACACTTGCAGTCTTTGTTTTTGATTAGTTGTGTTATATCAATGTTACATTTTTGTCTCTTGTGTAACTACTAGAGATACGTTTTCAATTACCTAGCATGGTTTTTGTGTAAAACATCTTGTATTGTTCTCATTTAAGCTGATAGTACGTTAGTTTTATTACTATATGAAGACTCTACCTTTTCATTTCCCACCTTTTATGCTACTAATGTTATACTATGCAACTATTTGTACTGGGTATCCACTAAGGAGTTGTGTATCGTATAGTTGTTATTAATACATTTGCTTTTTATATTTGTATACTAATGTTAATAGTAATTTAAACATTACTTTTAGAGTAGGAGAGTATACTGTATTGACTGTTCATTTACCTTTACTGGAGAGCCATATGTTTTGTTATTGTTATTTATCATGCTTTTGTTTCACATGGAAGAACCCTTTAGACATTTCTTGTAAGTCTTGTCTCATGGTGACAAACTTTCTCAGATTTTGTTTGTGTTAAAATATACTTACCTCTTTTTTATTGCTGAAATGCAGCTTTGCAGTTTAGAGTATTTTTAATAGCTTTTTTAAAATTTCATTTTAGCCCTTTCAGAATGTCATCCCACTTTCTCCTCACTTGCAAGTACTTTGTTAAGAAGTTTCCTGATAGTCTTACTGAGACTATCAAAGGATAAACCCTTTGAGTTTATCCTCTTGCTCCTTTCAAGATTCTTTTCATCTTTGATTTTTACAATTTGATTAATGCATCTTGGAGTATTCCTTTTAAAATTAATCCTAATTGTGACATTTTGAATTTCTTGAGTTCGTATCCCTCCTAGAATTTGGGAAATGTTTATACAGTACATATTTAAGCTTCCTGCTCTTCTGTCTCTCTTCTTTTGGGTACACTCATAATTGTTATATTTATGCATGGATGTGGTGCCACAGAAAACTTTTTTTTCTTTTTTTTTTTCCCAATCTTTCTGTTGTTGTTGTTGTTCCTCTAATTGGCTAATTTCATCTGACTGCTGTTGGAGTTTGTTAGTTCTTTCTTCTGCATGATCAGCTATGCTATTGTAACTACTGAAATTTTAAATCCAATATTAAATTGTAAATATTAAACTTATTTCATTGCATTTATATAGGTGTAGGGGTCCTGGTTAGTTCTTTTTTTAAAAACCTCTTTCTTAATTTTTAAATTGTACTTATACATTCTTAATAAACTTTTTTTTCTCTTTTGAGATGAGTCTCTGTCATCCATGCTGTAGTGCAGTGGTGCAACCTCAGCTCACTGCATCACTGCAACCTCCACCTCCTAGGTTCAAGTGATTCTCCTGCCTCAGCCTCCTGAGCAGGTGGGACTACAGATGTGGTCCACCACTTCTGTCTAATTTTGCGGGGGGGTTTGTTTGTTTCTTTTTAGTAGAGATGCGACTTCGCCATTGGGACTTATTAGACAGTGGGTGCAGCCCATGGAGGGTGAGCCAAAGCAGGGTGGAGCATTGCCTCACCTGGAAAGCAAAAGGGGTCAGGGAACTCCCTCCACCAGCAAAGGGAAAACGTGAGGGACTGTGCAGTGAGGAACAGTGCACTCCAACCCAGATACTATGCTTTTCCCATGGTCTTCCTTACCCACAGACCAGGAGATTCCCTTTGGTGCCTACACCACCAGGCCACTGGGATTTCAGCACAAAATTGGGCAGCTATTTGGGTGGACACTGAGCTAGCTGCAGGAGTTATTTGTCATACCCCAGTGGTGCCTGGAATGCCAGCAAATCAGAACTTTTCTCTCCCCTAGAAAGGGGTCTGAAGACAGGGAGCCAAGTTGTCTAGCTCAGTGGATCCCATCCCCACTGAGCCTAAAAATCTAAGATCTACTGGCTTCAAAATCTTGTTGCCAGCATGGCAGTCTGAATTGGACCTGGGATGCTCAAGCTTGGAAGGGGAGGAGTATTCGCCATTACTGAGGCTTGAGTAGGTGGTTTTCCCCTCACGGTGTCAACAAAACCATGGGGAGGTTTCAACTAAGTGGAGCCCTCCGCAGCTCAGCAAAGCTGTTGTAGCCAGACTGCCCCTACACAGTCCTCCTCTGTAGGCAGGGCATCTCTGGGGGAAAAAAAAAAAAAAGGCAGCAGCCCCAGTCAGAGTCTTATAGATAAAGCCCCCATCTCCACAGGACAGAACACCTGGGGGAAGGGGCAACTGTGGGCACAGCTTCAGCAGACTTAAACATCCCTACCTGCCATCTCTGAAGAGAGCAGCAGATCTCCCAGCACAGCATTTAAGCTCTGCCAAGGGTAAAACTGCCTCCTCAAGAGAGTCCATGAATCCCATGTATCCTGACTGGGAGACACCTCCCAGCAGAGGTCGACAGACCCCTCTGGCTGACATCTGGTGGGTGTCCCTCTGGGAAGAAGCTTCCAGAGGAAGGAACAGGAAGCAATCTATGCTGTTCTGCAGCCTTCACTAGTGATACCCTTGCAAACAGGATCTGCAGTAGACCTCTAGCAAACTCCAGCAGACCTGCAGCAGAGTGGCCTGTTAGAAGGAAAACTAACAAACAGAAAGGAATAGAATCAATATCAACAAAAAGGACATTCACTTAGAAGCCCCATTTGAAGGCCACCAACATCAAAGACCAAAGGCAGATAAGTCCATGAAGATGAGGAGAAACCAGTGCAAAAAGGCTGAAAATTCCAAAAACCAGAATGCCTCTTCTCCAAAGAATCACAACTCTTCACCAACAAGGGGACAAAACTTGATAGAGAATGAGTTTGATGAATTGACAGAAGTTGGTTTCAGAATGTGGGTGAGAACAAACTCCTCCAAGCTAAAGGAGCATGTTCTACCCCAATGCAAGGAAGCTAAGAAGCTAAGAACCTTGAAAAAGGGTTAGAGGAATTGCTAACTAGAATACCCAGTTTAGAGAAGAACATAAATGACCTGATGGAGCTGAAAAGCAGCAGGAGAACTTCATGAAGCATATACAAGTATAAGTAACTGAATAGATCAAGCGGAAGAAAGGATATCAGAGATTTGAGATCAACTTAGTGAAATAAAGTGTGAAGAAAATATTAGAGGAAAAAGAAGAACAAGGAATGAACAAAGCCTCCAAGAAATATGGGACTATCTGAAAAGACCCAAACTGTGTTTGATTAGTGTACCTGAAAGTGACAAGGAAAACGGAACAAAATTGGAAAACAATCTTCAATGTATTATCCAGGAGAACCTCCCCAACCTAGCAAGACAGGCCAACTTTCAAATTCGGAAAATATGGAGGACACAACAAAGATACTCAACAAAGGAAAGCACAACAGACTAACAGTGAATCTTCTGCAGAAACCCTCCAAGCCAGAAGAGAATGGGGGCCAATATTCAACATTTGTAAAGAAAAGAATTTTCAACCCAGAGTTTCATATGTAGCCAAACTAAGCTTCATAAGTGAAGGAGAAATAAAATCCCTTACAGACAAGTAATTGCTGAGAGATTTTGTCACCACCAGGCCTGCCCTACAAGGTCTCCTGAAGGAAGCACTAAACATGGAAAGGAACAACTGGTACCAGCCACTGCAAACACAGACCAAATTGTGAAGCCTGTCGACACTATGAAGAAACTGCATCAACTAATGGGCAAAATAACCAGCTAACATCATAATGACAGAACCAAATTCACACATAACAGTATTAACCTTAAATGTAAACGGACTGAATTTCCCAATTAATAGACACAGACAGGCAAATTGGATAAGAAGTCAAGACACATCCATCATTGTGCTGTATCCAGTAGACCCGTCTCACATGCAGAGACACACATAGGCTGAAAATAAAGAAATGGAGGAATTTTTATCAAGAAATAGAAAGACAAAAAAAAAAAAAAAATCCTAGTCTGACAAAACAGACATTAAACCAACAAAGATCAAAAGAGATGAAGAAGGGCATTCCATAATGGGAAAAGGATCAATTCATGAGGAATAACTAACTATCCTAAATATATATGCACCCAATACAGGAGCACCCAGATTCATAAAGCAAGTTCTTAGAGACCTACAGAGAGATTTAGACTCCCACACAATAATAGTGGGAGATATTAACACCCTACTGTCAATATTAGACACATCAGTGAGACAGAAAATTAACAAGATTATTAAGGTCTTGAACTCAGCTCTGGACTAATGATCATCTACAGAACTCTCCACCCCAAATCAACAGAGTATACATTATTCTCAGCACCACATCACACTTACGCTAAAATTGACCACGTAATTGGAAGTAAAACACTCCTCAGCAAATGCAAAAGAACTGAATTCGTAACAACGGTCTCTCAGCGCAGTGCAATCAAATTAGTGCAATCAAATTAGAATGCAGTATTAAGAAACTCATTCAAAACTGCACAACTACATGGAAACTGAACAACCTGATCCTAAGGATTACTGTGTAAATAATGAAATGAAGGGAGAAATAAAGATGTTCTTTGAAACCAATGACAGCAAGGGCACAGTGTACGAGGATGTCTGGGAATCCAAGAGCTTGTTTTTTGAAAAGATCAACAAAATAGATACACCTCTGGCCAGACTAATAAAGAAGAAAAGAGAGAACAATCAAATAGATGCAATAAAAAATGATATAGGGGATATCATCACTGATCCCACAGAAATATAAACTACCATGAGAGAATACCATAAACACCTCTATGCAAATAAACTAAAAAATCTAGAAGAAATTGACAAATTCTGGGACACATACACCCTCCAAGTCTAAACCAGGAAGAAGTCAAATCCCTGAATAGTCCAGTAATGAGTTCTGAAATTGAAGAGTAATTAATAGCCTCCCAACCAAAAAAACTCTAGGACCGGATAGATTCACAGTTGAATTCTCCCAGAGGTACAAAGAGGAGCTGGTATCATTCCTTCTGAAATTATTCCAAACAATAGAAAAAGAGGGACTCCTCCCTAACTTATTTTATGAGGTCAGCATCATCATAATACAAAAACTTGGCAGAGACACAACAAGAAAAGTTTAGGCCAATATCCCTGATGAATATCAATTCAAAAATTCTCAATAAAATACTGGCAAACCTAATTCAACAGAACATCAAAAAGCTAACCACCATGATCGAGTCAGCTTCATACCTGGGATGCAAGGCTGGTTCAAGCATACTCAAATCAATAAACGTAATCCATCACATAAACAGAATCAATGACAAAAGCCGTGTGTTTATCTCAATAGATGCAGAACAGTCCTTCGAAAAATTCAATGCCACTTCATGCTAAAAATTCTCAATAAACTGAATATTGATGGAATGCATCTCAAAATAATCAGGGCCATTTATGGCAGACTTACAGCCAATATTATACAGAATGGACAATAGCTGGAAGCATTCTCTTTGAAAACCAGCATAAGACAAAGCATAAGAAAAGAGAGTATTGGAAGTTCTGGCCAGAGCAGTCAGGCAAGAGAAAGAAATAAAGGGTATTAAAATAGTAAGAGAGGAAGTCAAATTGTCTCTTTTTGCAGATGACATGATTGTATGTTTAGAAAACCTCATCATCTCAGCCCAAAATCTCTTTAAGCTGATAAGTAACTTTATCAAAGTCTCAGGATATGAAATCAATGTGCAAAAATCACAAGCATTCTTATAAACCAATAACAAACAGTCAAATGATGAGTGAATTCCCATTTACAATTGCTACAAAAAGAATAAAATACCCAGGAATATAACTTATGAGTGATGTGAATGACCTATTCAAGGAGGACTACACATCACTGCTCAATGAAATAAGAGAGGACACAAACAAATGGAAAAACATTCCATGCTCATGGATTGGAAGAACCAATATTGTGAAAATGGCCATACTTCCCAAAGTAATTTATAGGTTCAATACTATTCCCATCAAGCTACCATTGACTTTTTTTCATAGAATTAGAAAAAGCTACTTTAAAGTTTATATGGAACCAAAAAAAAGAGTCCACATGGCCAAGACAATCCTAAGCAAAAAGAACAAAGCTGGAGGCATGATGCTACCTGACCTCAAACTATACTACAAGGCTACAGTATCAAAAACAGTATGATACTGGTACCAAAACAGACATATAGAACATGTAACAGAACAGAGGTCTCAGAAATAATGCCACACATCTATAACCATCTGATCTTTCAAAAACTTGACAGAAACAAGCAATGGGGAAAGAATTTCCTATTTAATAAATGGTGTTGGGAAAACTGGTTAGCTATATGCACAAAACTGAAACTGGACCCCTTTCTTACACCTTATACAAAAATTAACTTAAGATGGATTAAAGACTTACATATGACCTGAAACTATAAAACTCTAGAGGAAAACCTAGGCAGTACCATTCAGGACATTGGCATGGGCAAAGACTTCATGACTAAAATACTAAAAGCAATGGCAACAAAAGTCAAAATTGACAGATAGGACCTAATTAAACTAATGATCTTCCACATAGCAAAAATAAACTATCATCAGAGTGAAAAGGCAACCTACACAATAGGAGGAAATTTTTGCAATCTACCCATCTGACATGAGCTAATATCCACAATCTACAAAGAACTTAACCAAATTGACAAAAACAAAAAAACTCTATCAACAAGTTGGTGAAGAATATAAACGGACACTTCTCAAAAGAAGACATTTTTGCAGCCAACAAACATGCAAAAAAGCTTATCGCTGGTCAGTAGAGAAATGCAAACCAATACCACAATGAGATATCATCTCATGCCAGTTAGAATCACAGTCATTAAAAAGCCAGGAAACAACAGATGCTGGAGAGGATGTGGAGAAATAGGAACACTTTTACACTGTTGGTGGGATTGTAAACTAGTTCAACCATTGTGGATGACTGTGGTGATTCATCAAGGGTCCAGAACCAGAAATACCATTTGACTCAGCAATCCTATTACTGGGTATATACCCAAAGCAGTATAAATCATTCTACTATAAAAAGACACATGCACACTTATGTTTATTGTGGCACTGTTTACAATAGCAAAGACTTGGAACCAACCCAAATGCCAGTCAATGATAGATTGCATAAAAAAATGTGGTACATATACACGATGGAATACTATGCTGTCTTAAGAAAGGATGAGTTCATGACCTTAGCAGGGACATGGATGAAGCTGGAAACCATCATTCTCAGCAAACTTACACAAGAACAGATAACCAAACACTGCATGTTCTCAGGCATAATTGGAATTTGAACAATGAGAACACGTGGACACAGGGAGGGGAACATCACACACTGGGGCCTGTCGGGACATGGGTGGCTGGGGGAAGGATAGCATTAGGAGAAAAACCTAATGTAGATGACGAAATGATGGGTGGAGAAGACGACCATGGCACATGTATACCTATGTAACAAAACTGCACATTCTGCACATGTACCCTGGAAATTAAAGTATAAAACATAAAAATAAAAAAATTTGCCTTGGGTGCTAGTCATCCCAGCTACTTGGGAGTCTGAGGGAGGAGAATTGCTTGAAATCAGGGCTATCAGACAAGAGAAAGAAATAAAGCATATTCAAATAGAAAGAAAAAAAGGCAAATTGTCTCTGATTGCAATGACATGATTGTATATTTAGAAGACTCCATCATCTCAGCCCAAAATCTCCTTAAGCTGATAAGCAGCTTCCAAAGCCTCAGGATACAAAATCAATGTGCAAAAATACAAGCATTCTTATACACCAATAAGGGAGGCAGAAGTTGCAATAAGCCCAGATTGCTGCCATTGCCCTTCAGCCGGACAACAGAGTGAGAATCCATCTCAAAAAAAGAGAGAGAATAGAAAGGAATATAAATAGTATTGTATCATGGAATTACACAATAAACATATAGATTTGCCATCTAATAAAATGACTCCCTCTGCAGCACATTTGACATTTTTCACCGTGTGCGTGTGTGTGTGTGTGTGTGTGTGTGTGTGTGTGTGTGTGTGATTGGTATACAGTATTTAGGAGGAAGAGATTAAATGCAGCCCTATGTGATACCTATGCCTTTGAATACATATGACCTTTGAAACATTATTGAGTTAAAACAGTGTGGGGACTACTCAACTCCCCATATGTAATTGGAGATATATAATCCAATATAATGCCAATATAACTTTATTTATTACCATGTAATTTGAATTTAATGAAAATGTTTATGTGTTGGAAATGAACTTTTTCTTTTTTTTTTTTTTGCCCCCAAACCATTTTAAACTACAAAATATTCTTTTTCTACATCTGAATTACATACATGTGCTAAAATTGCATCTTATCCCCATCCAAGCCATGACTACTGTTTTGTTTTGTTTATTTCTGGGTGTCAGCCCTGTCTAGTGTTGCCTTTGTTTTTTCCTCCCAGTCCTGAAAAGCATCCTGTGGTTCCTCTGTTATTGCTAAAATTTTATTCATAAATAATTGATATGTAAATGAATTAAAGATGGTCTTTGTGTACTGGCTCCAAGTTTTTAATTTTTTAATACAAATTGTGAGCTGGTTGTTCAAACCCCACTAGCACAAGAGTCCAATTTTAATACAAGTTATATATTTAAGATATCACAGATGAACAAAATCCCGTTGTTTATAAGACCTCAAACCAGCACTGAACACGAGTTTTTGAAACTGAATTCCTGGTAGTCCTGTTGAGCAATTCATGTATACATTCTTCCTGTTAGAACCTTCTATCCCCCAGAAATCACCTTTTACTTTTCCGCATATGAATAGTAATCCCTGCACCTTAATCTCGTGTACAGTTTCATACTGTGAATGTCTCCTTTCATACTACACTGCATAATAGAGACTGTTACTGCCTCCCAAAATATCTTTTTCTCTGACCAGCTTCCAGATCCTTAATCCCCCAAAACCACTCTTTTTTACCTGACAAAGATACATTGCCAAAGTCAGATATTTACACATGGTATTCTTTAAATGTGTAAACAGCAGCTCTTAAGCATTATACTTTTGCTTTTGATACCCCACAAGCTTTACCCAGCATCTGCTAGCTGTTGATAATATGTTGCTCAGTGGCATCACCTAGATATAGTTCTCTTCTTGGATACTCCTTTCCATGGGTGTTCCCTTGCCCTCTTCCCTTTCAGGATGATGGTTCCTATTCTGAGAGAGGAGGCAGAGAGAAGATACAAATGAAAGGAGTAGTGAGACCAAAGCTGACCACTTTGGTATGAGAGTTGCCCTCTTCACTAGTTTCTCCCTCAGAAGCTGTGTCTTCTTCCAGCAGAGATGCCCACAGCAAAGTCATATCCCTTGATGTTATCATAGGGAAAATTGAGCAAGTAAAACAGGGAGGGGTTAGCAGAACAAAGACTCTAGGAGGACTCTCCTTTCTGGGTGGGTGGGTCAAGTTGGGGTCAGACAGAAACAACATCCAGGTGCTTAACGGGGCTATGGTGTTGGCCGCTGGTGTTTGGAACCCCCTGCCACAAACACATAAGCATGACATCTGCCTCAGGACCCCAGAAGACAATCCATGGTTGACTTAGTGAGTCTCTGGATTAGACATAATGGTGACAGTCAGCTAGAGCACTCTTCTTCCTGGAATTCACATGGCGCTTCTGGGTCTGGCCTTTGCCCAAGAGGGAGGAGAACAAGGAAGAAGGTAGGGGTAGTGACAGGGGAGAGCATTTGGATCAAGTCAGAGGGAGCAGTTTTTTGGCCATGTCCATAAAGAAGCTACCCCAGTGAACCATGTTTTGCTTCAGGCTTCTGCCCCTCCACCCTTTACTGTTGCTTACCAATGCCCCCCAGGAAGTGAATGTCTTCCCTCTTAAGCACAAGTATAAGCAGAATTATCATCCTTACAAGGCCCAGCCCAAACATAACCATATGTTGAGCTTTTCTTTGCCATCAGAACTTTCCATGAGAAGTGCTGTAGAGCAGTGTTTGGTGAGGTAGGAGTCCTGGGGGTTTCTGAGGAAGAGCAAGAGAACAGCATAGAGGCCCCTCTAGGACACTGGCAGCTGATAGAGAGAAAATCAATATGATGACTAGAAGAGTGATGGGAAGTGCTGACCTGGGATATTTCCAGGGTTCCAAAAGGCTTCAAGAACTGTGGGCCGCAAACTCTGAACATTTCTAAAATGTGGGATTTTGGAAGTCAAGCAAAAATGCATTTTATAATTGCCCATGTAGGAAACAGTCAGGAGTCTCTGATGTCAAATGCTTTTGGTTTCATATACAAGAGTCTGTCTAGGATACCTTCCAGCCAGCTTCTCCATGGGTACACACTGAGAGTGAGGCAGAAGGATGCATGTTACATGCCAGCTGTTTGGTATGGTGTTTTGACCTGTTTTTTTTTTAGGCCAGCCTGGAGTGAAGTCCTCTAGATAACAATTCCTTGGCCTAGGTCCACTGTCCTGAGGATTGCAGGGTCACAAATCATAGACTCTTGCATATGGAATGGGGTTATGGATGTTTACGGCCTTCACACCTTGAATATATTGGTTCTCTTGTATCTTCTGGCCTCAGAAGATAAGCAGAATCCCACCACTTTGACATCCTATCTGTTTGGAATTTTGCCATGTGGCTTGCAGTTGTAGAACCCTCCTCTGCATAATGTGGCACTTCCAAAATATCTTCCTGACATGTTTTTCTTTTTTTTCCACCATTGTCTGGAGGAAGATCCTAGTCAGCTGACAAGGTCTCCTTTATTTGCTGATAAGAACTTCTTAGCAGGCAGCTCTCCTGCGTACCATATCTTCGCAATTTACACCCTTGCTCAAGGACCAAATGAGACACTGCTGGCCCCAACATCCCCCAATGTGACCTTTGTTTCTACCTGACATTGACTTCTTTTTCAGTAAATGACATTCTCTACCTACCATAGAGAATCACCTGGTAAACAATCTTCTCTTTGTTTCTGTACCCAATCCTACAAGTGTGTAAACACTCAAGACTCCAGGACACTAAATAGAACCTGTCCCTGGTGGCATGCTAATCTCTAGGTCTCTCAGAGAAGGTCAAAGCACATTTGGCAGGTATATAGTGTTCTCACAGAGGCAGAAAATACAAAAGAAAAAAAGAACGAAGAACTATCTCTGAAGACATTCATATTTATGGTACCTATGGACATAAATAGGTCCAAAGGCCTCCAGAGGGCTTTGCGGAACAATCTGGTTCCACTCCCTGGGTCCACTCAGGTTACTTTCAGCCCCAGGTCAGAGACTTCATGTGCTGGCCGAGCCCAGAGCAGGACTACCTGTCTTCAACATCTACCCTCTTCACCAGAGCCTATCTCCCAAAGAGAGAGAGGCACCCAGGAAGGGTCCTGGTCTCAGTAGTTGGCATTGGCGGTGGTTCTGAGGAAGGGTGAAAGGATGAACAGGTATTCCTCAGCCCCTCAAGCATCTCCTGGTGAGTCCAACAGGCTGAAGCTGGGCAGAAAGTAAAGCCATAGCCAGGGCAGCGCTGAGCTACATATGTAATCTCCAGGATTACTGAAGTCAAGCTTCCAGAGGCTTCAGGAAAATCATGATGGGAGACAGCTGTAACCTAAGTGCTGGAGTGTTTTCCCTGAATGGGCAGAAAGGCACTGCTAGGACTGAGTCATCATGCTATTCCCCTTACTGCTTCAGTCAGGATGTGCACTAGTGAGGTAGAAGGAACAGTGCACCTGTCTAAGCATAGAGTGGCCATTCTTGTGGCTGGGCACTGCTCTGGTTAGGAGTGGCCTAATAAAAGTGCCAGGCAGACTGTACCAGGTGATAGGCAGCTGGTGGAGATGCGCTGGACTGCAGGACTGCATGGGCAATAGCAGTGGTACATAGCAGGTCAGGGTCTTGAGGCTTTCAGGATTAATAACTAATATTTCCATCAGTATTGCCATGTATACCTAATCAAATCTAGAGCAGACTCACATGTATCCAGCCAGGACTTGGATGGGAAACAATCTGGTAACACTGCATGTTTTTGTCTTCCGCTAGCATCACAATAGCTATCTGCTGAAGCAGAGATTCCTCCAAATGCTTGCTGACTTGTGCTGGTTCCCACCGAGATCTCCAACAAGTGGTTATCTGAAGCCCACTGTAGCAGTCAGTTGGCAGCACCCGAGCCCTTCAAACTTGCACAACCCCTATTTTCTAGTACCCAGGGCCAACCAAGGGTGGGCAAAACTGAGACTCCACAGGTGTGGGCTCCCCAGGATTGAGCTGAGTTGTACCTATGATAGAGGGAGACTGTGAGGGTCCTGAGTTTAGGTGTTAGGTTCTCAGGCCAAAGCCACTGATTTTGCAGAATCTGATCAGCAGTAGGGAGGCCTATTTGTATGACCCGTGTGAATACATATCTACCTCAGGATCCCCATGAGAGAGAGTAGTGGAAGTATTTTGGCCCCAGTGTGACTCACAGGTTATTGCTTGTTGGCTTGCCTGCAGCTTTCCCACTAATGCTATATCTGGGCTATTAGAGCCTAAGGAGGGTCTTGAGGAAACTTTAGAATAAGTCCTTGGGCCTTCTGAGTCAGAGGGCTGGTAGTGGTGCCGGAGTGATACGTTTTTTCAAGATTCCTAACACAGTGACTGCCTAACACCTTCGGATCCTATGAACTTAATACTTTGACACAGTCATGTATCAAAAGGCTAAATATAGGTCAGTGGCTGACAGCATATGCCATTGTAATCTCATATGATTATAATGGTACCAAAAATGTTTTATTGCCTAGTGACATCATAGTGGTTGTAAGGTAGCAATTTATTCTTCACATAACATTAATGTAAAAAGCACACTGTGCTGCTAAGCATAAACTGGAAGACAGCTTCACAGAGGTCCTTCAGGAGATTTCAGAAGGACACAGTGTTATATGTGATAACAGTTCTATGAGTATTACTGCAATGAAGACCTTCCCATTGGACAAGATGTAAAGAGGGTAGATGGTGATATTGATGATTTCATATAGGCCTAAGCAATATGTGTGTTTATATCTTAGTTTCTAACAGACATGGAGCTCATTTAATCCCCATACTTACCAGGTTATTGCACCTTGCCAGGTAGTTCCTAGGAATACTGAGAGTTTTTTTTTTTTCTGAGTGACATCAAGGAATGTTGATTTGTCCATAATTCCAGCATCTTTGTTTCTTACTAGAGTGTGATTGGTAACAGGTCAGGGAAGTTCTTACCAAAGTTTCTCTGAGACAAGGCCTATGTGGCAATTTGGAAAAAAAAATGTCAGAAGATAAGTAGATAGCCTATGCTGTAACTGATTTACAGGTGCTAGAGAAAATGAGCCAGCAAATAGTTTTGTATGATAAATAACAAGGAGGGGTCACTGGGAGAAAGAAAGTATAACCAAATTTATAATACAATATAGGAGAGGGTCAAATGTGATTTTCACTTAGGATCAAGCCAGCTCATTATGTGCAAGTATGTTCCAGATAAGGGAAAGCGGAGGCTTATTCAAAACTGGGAAATAAAATGGCAACCCTTTATGTCTGTAAAAAATAAAACCGTGTGTTTCTAATCTCTCCTCAGAACTCCCCCACCCCTGCTAGGTCAATACCAAGCCAGTTTCCACTGTTACTTTCCCAAAGCCTTCCTTCCAACTCCATTATAATTTTGTCTTCCCTATACTTCTGCCTTTTGTTGACATTGCACTTTCTCCTTCCCCTCTGGCTATAGAAGAAACAGTACTGTGGAATAGACAATGGTTTTGATGCAGGAAGCCACTCAGCTCCATGCAGTATTTGTGCAGGTTGAGGAAAAAAGTAATAATACAAAGCGTCAGAATTATATTTCCTGACTACCAACCTAATGTTCTCCTATTGTATAATTATATATGTATCTGCAAAGACAAAAGTGACAGTCTATGAGATGTAGGGTTATATGATTTCATAATTAAAATATGTTTAGAACAACCTAGAAATAACTTAGACTCTGTATCTGACTCTACTAGCTGTGCTGAGTGTGGAAACTAGTTATTTCCCATACAAAATGGTTTTCTTGAATTTCTAAGCAGTAACAATGCAGTTAGTGCACTCTAGAACACTGAGATATTCATGTGGTAAAGGTTGATTAACGGCAGATAATAGTTTATTACATACTGATATATATCTCCATGACCTGCAGGTGATTCAGGAGCAGCTTCTACCATCCAAAAAAGGCAAATTTTGGTTGTGTATTCTCTTCCTGATTCTCTTCTTCCTCCTCTCCCATTTTATCACTAACTTGTATGATGTTCTGCCTTTTGTCCTGAAGGGATTTTTTTTTTTTTTTTTTTTTTTTAAATTGCAGAACATGTCCTCCTGCTCCTGCTCCTGCTCCAGCAGAATGTGACTGTCATTCATACTCTGGACTGTCTGCTCTTTGAATAGAACTGTGTGTAGGGGGATTATTTGAGGAGGTAGACCAGTTTGCACGGAAACCTCTTTATTCTGTACCACAGAAGGTACCTTCACTGCCTTGTCCATCTGTTCCAGTGTACTTAGATATTTAATACACTCCTCTGAGTCATTTGGAAAATACACGTTGTCTGTCTAGTTTTGACACGAAAGCCTGTTAATGTGGCTTTACTTTTGGTTTGACTCTTCTTCGAGATGTTCTTTGCCTTATCCTAGTAAGGCAAACATTTATAGACGACTTTATCATTGATCTGAGGTGCAACAGTAGAAAGCCTGACTTTTGGGGTGGGCCAGGTTTTAAGACTGGGAGGTCTTGTTTCTTGACTTGGCATTTGAGTTCAAGTCTGTGTTGTTTGTTGAGATTGGAGACATAACCCTGGCATTGCTGCAGTCACAGTCATATTGTGAGTTTTTCTTGGGCTCTGGTACTCTTTGAAAAGCCCCTGACTGAGGTTGATAATCATGCACTTCTCCAGATATTGGAGCCTCTTTTGTGCTGAGTTTGAGTTTGGTTTTTTTTATACTTGTGGCTTGCACACTGAAATTGTGGTCTTTGGGGCTTCATCAAAGACCAGATGTTTAGTGATGGCTAGTGGCCATCATTCTGCTATGAATAAGATGACTCCAAGTCTCTTGACAAACTGATTGAGATGTGAAGGTGATTCAAATGATTTGGGAGGGCTTGTGGTCCTCTAGGGTAGGTGTTCCCAACCACCAGTTTATGGCCTGTTAGAAATCAGGCTGCACAACAATAAATGACTTTCCTGCATTGCCCCAAGAGCTCTGCATTTGATTCACAAAGAAGCAGAAACCCTATTAACTGCACATGTGAGGGATCTGCATTCTAAGCTCTTTATGAGAATCTAACACATGATGAGCTGAGGTGAGAAGTTTCATCTGGAAACCAGACACCCCCTCACACCATCTGTTCATGGAAAAATTGTCTTCTACAAAATTGGTTGGGTACCACTGCTTTAGGGTGCCCCATGGCCACTCCAACCAAGTGTCCAAGTTTAGGAGAGTAAGTGGCTAATAAGACTGTATAGCTTTGTAACATTTTTGAAGTAATGACCAGCAATTCCTCTGGCATTACTTTATTATCTCTTAGGGCTTTAGGAGCAGACTTTTGCTAAGACTGGAAGACAGAAAAGTTTTCTGATCCTGAGGTAATTTTTTTCTTAAGTGTCTCTCTTCTGATACTGTTTTTTAAATAAAGAGACAAAGTGATATTCCATATTCCATATTGCTTTCTTGGAATGTATTTATGTTGCCTCTGAAACATGGAGGAGCTACAGGTCAGTCAGTGATTGGAGGGCATAGAGAAGTTTCTTGGAAATCATTAGGGAATGGTGTGACTTGTCAAACTAAGAACCCATAGTTCTTTCTCAGCTTCCTTTCCTGTGGGATCTATGTATAAAAACATAGTAAGTCTCTAAAAAAATATAACTAGTATATGATTGTATGAGTCTATCTAGACTTTCATAACAGAATATAACCTTCTGGATGACTTAAATAACAGATACTTTCTTACAGTTCTGGAGGCCAGAAACCCAGAAAACAAGATGGCAGATTTAGTTTCTCTCTCAACTTTTAGATGGCATCCATCTTGCTGGATCTTCATGCGAACATCCCTCTTTTCTTATTGCGGTCAGAGTCATATTCTTCTGTATTCCTAAAGACATCAGTTTTACTGGGTTAGGAGACATCTGTTTGCCATCATCATTTTACCTTAATTCTCTGAGTAAAGGTACAGTCTATTAAAAAAGTCACAGTTTGAGGTTCTAGGTGTGAGGTATCTGATATAAGGATTTGCAGGGAACACAGTTTAGCCTGTTGTATATTTCTACCTTCCCTGATACCTGGTGGTGCTAGATCTGTGTCTCTCTTGCAGGGGACTTTACGTCAACTAAGACTTCTCTTCATGTAGAAAGCAGGTTCTTTTGAAGGGCAGTTGGTTTTGGTAAAATGTAATTAAACTTAAAATACCCTGCCAATCCAGAAAACTCTTTACAAAAGTAGAGAAGGAAAAAGGTTTGACATTTTAATATGCATTCAGTTGTAATGTGATACACATCAGAAGCAATCCATTCATGAGATTTGATAGAAGAAAATGCATTACTTCAAATTACCAGTCACAGACAACCTGTTATATATATATTGAGAGAAGCTTTTGTCATACGTATTATAAATTCTCTTTGGAATGAGGTTCGCCATCTGTGTTTGCTGACCGACTTTATATAGAGAAAAAACATATATATTTCTTCAAGATAAGATAGTCTCAAAGGGAGGTACCTACTGGAGATAAGGTTTTGCAAAGTTGAAAGATAGGGGTTTTGTCTTCCTATATGATGTCATTTTAAAGAGATGTGTCTCAGGTCTTTGAGAAGAACATTCTTTGCTTGAAAAGCTTATAAGACAGTCTTTTATATTTTTAAAAACATTTACATACAATAAGTCTTCACTTAATTTATCAATAGATTTCAAAACTGTAAACTTTAAAGAAAAGGAAGTATAATTTATTCAGTTTTATCATAGCCTAACTGACATAAACAAGACAGTATCCTATGGAATTGTCCTGGTCACAAAAACATCACCAATCTTCAAACAAAAAATGCAGAGTACTTGTAATATTAAAAGCTAAAATAGTGACTCACGTCTGTAATTCCAGCACTTTGGGAGGCCAAGGCAGGTGGATCAATGGTTTCAAGCTCCATCCATGTTGCTGCAAAGCCATGATCTCATTCCTTTTTATGACTGCATAGTATTCCTTAGTGTATATGCACCACATTATCTTTATCTAGTCTAGCATTGGTGGGCATTTGGATTGGTTACATATCTTTGCTATTGTGAACATACACATGCACGTATCTTTGCAACAGAATGATTTGTATCATTTTCGATATATATCCAGTAATGGGATTGCTGAGTCAAATAGTATTTCTGGTTCTAGATCCTTGAGGAATTGCTACACTATCTTCCACAATGGTTGGAATTATTTAAATTCCCAGCAACAGTGTAAATGTATTCCTATCTATTCACAGCCTCACTAGCATCTGTTGTTTCTTTCTTTTTTTTTTCTTTTTCTTTTTTTGAGATGGATTCTCGCTCTGTCGCCCAGTCTGGAGTGTAGTGGCATGATCTCAGCTCACTGCAAGCTCCACCTCTCCTGGGTTCATGCCATTCTCCTGCCTCAGCCTCCCCAGCTGCTGGGACTGCAGGCATACCCTGCCACATCTGGCTAATTTTTGTATTTTTAGTAGAGAAGGGGTTTCACCATGTTAGCTAGGATGGTCTCGATTTCCTGACCTTGTGATCCACCCACCTTGGTCTCTCTTGACTTTTTAATAATCGAAATTCTGACTGGTGTGAGGTGGTATCTCATTATCATTTTGTTTTGCATTTCTTTAATAATCAGTGATTTTGAGCTTATTTTCATGTATTTGTTGGCCGCATGAATGTCTTCTTTTGAAAAGTGTATGTTCATGTCCCTTGCCCTCTTTTTAACTGGGTTGTTTTTTTCTTGTAAATATGCCTAAGTTCTTTGTAGATTCTGGTTATCAGACACTGTGTCAGATGGATAGATTGGAAACATTTTCTTCCACTCTGCAGTTTGTCTGTTCACTCTGATGACAGTTTCTTTTGCTGTGCACAAGCTCTTTAGTTTACTTAGATCCCATTTGTCAATTTTACTTTTGTGGCAATTGCTTTTGGTGTTTTCCTCATGAAACCTTTGGCCATGATTATGTCCTTAATGGTATTGCCTAGATTTTCTTCTAGGAATTTCATAATTTTTGATTTTACAATGAAATCTTTAATCCATCTTGAGTTAATTTTTGTATAAGGTGTAAAGAAGGAGTCCAGTTTCAATGTTTTGTGTCTGGCTAACCAGTTTTGCAGGCATTATTAAACAGAGAGTCCATCCCTCATTGCTCTTTTTTGGTCAGGGTTATCAAAGATCAGAGGGTTAAACATGTGTGGTCTTACTTCTGAGATCTCTATTTTGTTCCAAAGTCTATGTGTCTTTTTTTGTATCGTGTTATTTGGTTAATGTAATTCTGTAATATCATTTGAAGTCAGAAACACAATGCCTTCATCTTTGTTCTTTTTGCTTAGGATTGTCCTAGCTATAAAGGCTCTTTTTTGGTTCCATATGAATTTTAAAGTTTTTTTTTTTTTTAATTTTGTGAAGAATGTCAACAGTAATTTTATGGGAATAACATTGAATCTGTAAATTACTTTGGGCAGTATGGCCATTTTCATGACATTGATTCTATTTATGAAATGGAATGGTTTTCCATTTGTTTGAGTCCTCTCTGATTTCCTTGAGCAGTGGTTTATAGTTCTCTTTGAAGAGGTCCTTTATTTTCCTTGTTAACTATATTCCTAGGTATTTTATTCTCTTCATAGCAATTGTGAATGGGAGTTCATTATGATTTGGCTTTCAGATTGCCTTTTGTCAGTGTATAGGAATGCTTGTGATTTTTGCATGTTGATTTTCTATCCTGAGAATTTGATAAAGTTGATTATCAGTTTAAGAAGCTTTTGGGCTGAGATGCTGGGGTTTTCAAGATAAAGGATCATGTCACCTGCAAACAGAGACAGTTTGACTTCCTCTCTTCCTATTTCATTACCGTGTATCTCCTTCTCTTGCCTGATTGCTCTGGCCAGCACTTTCAGTACTATCTTGAAAAGGAGTGGTAAGAGAGGGCATCCTTGTCTTGTGCTGATTTTTAAGGGGAATGCTTCTAGCTCTTCCGCCATTCAGTATGATATTGGCTGTGAATTTCTCATAAATGACTTATTATTTTGAGGTACTTTTCAAACCTAGTTTATTCAGTGTTTTTAACATGAAGGTATGTTGATTTTATCAAAGGCTTTTCTCTGCATCAATTAAGAAAATCATGTGGCTTTTGTTTTTGGTTCATTTATATGATGAATTACATTGATTGATTTGTGTATGTTGAGCCAGCCTTGCATCACTGGAAGAAGCCAACTTGATTGTGGTGCGTAAGCTTTTTGATGTGCTTCCTGGATTTGGTTTACTGGTATTTTATTGAGGATTTTTGTATTGATGTTTATCAGGGATATTGGTATAAAGTTTTCTTTTTATATTGTACCACTGCCACATTTTGTTATCTGGATGATGCCGGCCTCATAAGATGATGTAGGGAGGAGTCCCTCCTTTTCAATTATTTGAAATAGTCCCAGAAGAAATGGTACCGGCTCCTCCTTGTGCTTCTCACAGAATTCAGCTGTAAATTCCTCTGGTCCTAGGCTTTTTTTGCTTGGTAGGCCATTTATTACTGCCTCAACTTCAAAATTTCTTACTGGTCTATTCACGGATTCAGCTTCTTTCTGGTTCAGTCTTGGGAGGGTGTATGTGTCCAGGAATGTATCCATTTCTTCCAGATTTTCTAGTTTAGTGGCATAGAGGTGTTTATGGTATTTCTGATGGTTTTTGTGTTTTTTATGGAGTCAGTGGTAATTATCTTTTCTATCATTTTTATTGTGTGTTTTTTATTCTCTCATTTCCTTTTTATTAGTCTAACTAGCAGTCTGTCTATTTTATTAAGGTTTCAAAAAAAAAAAACCTACTGAATTCATTGATTTTATTAAAGGGATTTTTGTGTCTCTATTTCCTTCAGTTACACTCTGATCTTGCTTATTTTTTGTCTTCTGCTACCTTTGGAGTTTGTTTGACGTTGGTTCTCTTGTTCTGTTAAGTTAGATGTTAGAGTGTCAATTTCAGATCATTCTAACATTCTGATGTGGGCATTTTAGTGCTATAAATTTTCCTCTTAACACTGCTTTAGCTGTGTCCCAGAGATTCAAGTACACTGTCTCTTTGTTCTCACTGGTTTCAAATAACTTCTTGATTACTGCCTTAATTTCATTATTTACCCAGGAGTCATATTCAGAATGAGGCTGTTTAATTTCCGTGTAGTTTTGTGTTTTTGAGTGAGTCCTTGAATTTTAATTTTATTGTGCCATGAAAGACTGTTGGTTATGATTTCAGTAATTTTTCATTTGATGAAGAGTATTTTACTTCTAATTATGTGATTAATTTTAGAGTAAGTGCCATGTGGATTAAGAAAAATATATATTCTGTTATTTTTGAGTGGAGAGTCCTGTAGATATATATCAGGTCCACTTGATTCAGAGCTGAGTTCTAGTACTAAATATCCTTGTTAATTTCCTTGTCAATAATCTGTCTAATACTGACAATGCGGTGTTCAAATCTCCCAATATTATTGCGTGAGAGTCTAAGTCTCTTTGTAAGTCTATAAGAACTTGTTTTATAAATCTGGATGTTCCCATATTGGGTATCTATATATTTAGGTAGTGAACTCTTCTTATTGAATGAATCCTTTTAGTATTATGTAATGCCCTTATTTGTCTTTTTTTTGATCTTTGTTGTTTTAAAGTTCATTTTGTCAGAAACTAACATTTCAACCTTGGTTTTTTTCTGCTTTCCATTTGCTTAGTAAATTTTTCTTCATCCCTTTGTTTGGAACCAATGTGTGGCTTTACATGTGAGATGGGTGTATCATATAGCACACTGATGGGTCTTGACAATTTATCCAGCTTGTCATTCTGTATCTTACACTTGGGACATTCAGCCCATTTACATTTAAAGTTATTATTGTTCTCTGTGAATTTGATCCTATTATGAAGATCCTAGTTGGTTATTTTACAGACTTGTTAATGTAGTTGCTTCGTAGTGTCATTGATATGTGTACTTCTGTGTGTTTTATTAGTGACTGGTAGTGGTTATTCCTTTCTATATTTATTGTTTCCTTCAGGAGCTTCTGCAAGGCAGGTCTGGTGATGGATTACCTAAGCAATTGCTTGTCTGAAAAGGATCTTATTTCTCTTTTGAAACTTAGTTTGGCCAGATATGAAATTCTGGGTTGGAAATTCTTTTGTAAGAATGTTGAATATTGTCCCCTGGTCTCTTGTGGCTTGTAGAGTTTCTGCTATGAGTTCTGCTGTTAGTCTGATGGGCTTCCCTTTGAAGGTGATCTAGTCTTTCTCTCTGGCTATCCTTAACATTTCTTCCATTTCAGCCTTGGAGAATCTGATGATTATGCATCTGGGGGTGAACTTTCTCATGGATTATCCTACTGGGGTTCTCTAGATTTCTGAAATTTGAATGTTGACCTGTTAGATTGGGGAAGTTCTCCTGGATTGCATTCTAAAGTATGTTTTCCAACTTGGTTCCATTCTCCCTGTCTCTTTCACGTACCCCCCAAAATATTTTTAAAAAATATTTTTATTAATACATAATCCCAAATTTCTCAGAGGTTTTGTTCATTCCTTTTCATTCTTTATTCTTTGATCTTGTTTGCCTTATTTCAGCAGACATTCTCTAGGTTCTGAAATTCTTTCCTCCACTTTGTCTATTCTGTTACTGATATTTACAGTTGCATTGCAAAGTTTTTTTGCATTCTTTATTCTCTAATCTTGTTTGCCTTATTTCAGCAAGACAGTCTTTAAGTTCTGAAATTCTTTCCTCCACTTTGTCTGTTCTGCTATTGATACTTATGGCTGCATTGTAAAGTTTTTTGTCGTGTTTTTGTTGCTTCCTGTTTGTCCATCAGGCCATTTATGTTTCTGTCTAAACTGGTTATTCTGGTTAACAGGTCCTGGAATGTTTTATCGTCATTCTTAGCTTCTTTGCATTGGATTAGAAGTTTTAGTTCAGCAAAGTTTGTTAGTTCCCACCTTATGAAGGCTACTTCTTTCAATTCATCCATTTCAACCCATAGTGGCCCTTGCCTGCAAGACACTTATTATCAAACTATTGGTAAACCAGTGGGTGATAGTAATTATAGTTGTGGTTGATTAAATAAACAAAATAATGTTCACAACGTAAACAATATAAGGAGCACCTGCTACTACCATGTAGTTCAAAAACAAACAATAGTAAGTGTGGTGTTCTTGCTGAGTGCTTACATGTTCATTGTTGTATATATAGTCGTTCATTGTTTATTATTGTGCATTTCAGGATTATTCTGTACTTCACAAATTTTTAATTTACAATAACTTATACTCATTGTTCATTTATTTATTTTTATTCTGCTTGTTTTACCTCAGGGTTGCAAGATGCTGGAGCTTCTTCCAGCAGTTTAGAACACAAGGTCAGAGCCAAGCCTATATAGGATGTTATTTTCACACAAATGTAAACACACACACACACATACTGGGACAATTTAGACATGACAATTGACCTAAAATACACACCTTTGAGATGTGATAGGAAAGAAAAATACCTGTAGAAAGTTCACACAGACATGGGAAAAGTATGCAGACTCCCCACTGATAAAATAAACCTTTTACACAAATTAAACTTAACAGAGTTTATCTGAGGAAAGAATAACTCGTTAATTGAGCAGTCTCCAGAACCTTAATAGTTTAATAGTGACCCTATGATTGCTGTATGGACAGATAACATTTATGCACAGGAAAAGGAAACTAACTGTGCAGTTCAAAATTCCTCTATCTTTACTGCTAGTCTGCCTACTTCTGATTAACACCAGCTCAGGAAATGTGTAAGATTTCTACTGTATTTACTTTTGAATGTGCTTACTGTAAATCCTGACCTTAAGTCAAACAATTCTCATGTTACTACAAAAATTGCAAGATATTTTGTATATATAGCATGCTTAACTTTTTCCAAATGTTTAATTTTTCTGCAAAATTTTATAGAATACATGACACTTTCCCTATAGTGTTTGATACTTGGGTTTGGGGATAACAGCACCTCAAAGTACCAGACTTATAGCCACCCAAGACCATACTCTGTCTATTAGTTCCCCCCAAAATCAACTCCTGTTGACAACCTGGATTTGTCTGCCTGATTCTTCAGTTTTTAAGCTCCTTCTGCATTAGGAATTGCTTTACATATATGGCCCTTTCACAAGACAACTAGCAAGGTATCCAGCAGGAAATAAGAACCAATGTATGGGCAAGTGGAAAAGTCATCAGCAGGGGAAATCTCTGGGTGATTCTGATCTTTGTGGGGCGGTGTCGCCTATTGTTTAAATGCAAGTGGACCACTGTATGAGTATGGAGCTGTCCTAAAAATGCCAGGCAATGTAGAACTCTTGTTATTAGAAAACTAAATGGTACACAGAAAGGAAGATGGCTGTGCAATGGCAACATTGGGCTTGCTCTTTTGAGCTGTGTGAGTGATCACAGAAGCACAGTTAGCAGCTGAGGTGACAATATGAAAGCTAGAGGAAGAATTACAGTTAGGGATGTGAAGGCCTCCATGTCTTTGTTAGTGTCTAACTTGGTAAATAAACTAAAAACTCCAGAAGAACATTTGGAAGCTAGTCTGCCAATTTTGTATCACCTTGAGTTTAGTAACTCTGTTGAGCAAAAGTGCTAACCTGGATTGGGTTATTAAGACCTGGAATCCTTGAGAACAAACTACTGAGTCAGATGATGACATAGATGTTACCTTGAAGGAGGAGGAGGATCATGCTCCCATTTTATAATTAAGAATACTAATCCAGTGGAAAGCAAAAGCCCAGCAGAAGCAGCTGAACCATAGTGAACAGTCTTTTCAAGAAACCTTCACTGTCTGAGAGTACACCTTGACTTTCATTGTTAGGATTGTCTTTGTATCATCTCTAGGCATTAAGAATGATGTAGTATATAGAATTCCTTAGTAATTATACTCAATCTGCTCTCAGTGACTGCTTCCAAGGTATTTCTTTAACAAACTTTGAAATGACCTTCATGTTTGTATTCTACAAAATTCTGTAACATTAAATACATTAACTTCTGCACAGGGGATAACTTGTGCCATTATTTAGAGTGAAAGTTGTGTGCATATTCCTGACAATTCTGGCAATAAAACTATAACCCTACAAACATATGCATGAACAAATAATGGCAATGTCTGACACTACAATTTCTTTCTTTCTTTTTTTTTTTATTTGCAGTTTTTTCTTTTTCTTTCTTTCTTCTTCTTTTTTTTGTTGTTATTGTTGTTTAAGTTCTTAACTTAAAGTTAAGAACTTTAAGTTCTGGGGTACATGTGCAGAACGTGCAGTTTTGTTACATTCATGTGCCAAGGTTGTTTGCTGCACCCATCCGCCCATCACCTACTTTAGGTAATTCTCATAATGCTATCCCTCCCCTAGTCCCTGACCCCCTGAGAGGCCACAATGTGTGATGTTCCCCTCCGTGTGTCCCTATGTTCTCCTTGTTCAACTCCCACTTATGAGTGAGAACATGTGGTGTTGGACATTCTGCTCTTCTGATAGTTTGCCAAGGACGATAGTTTCCAGCTTCAACCATGTCCCTGCAAAGCACAGGAATTCATCCTTTTTTGTGGCTGCATAGTAATCCTTGGTGTATATGTGCCACGTTTTCTTTATCCAGTCTATCATTGATGGACATTCAGGTTGGTTCCAAGTCTTTGCTATTGCAAACAGAGCCACAATAAACATACTTGAGCATGTGTCTTTATAGTAGAATGATTTATAATCCTTTGGGTATATACCCAGTAATGGGATTGCTAGGTCAAATGGTATTTCTAGCTGTAGATCCTTGAAGAATTGCCACATTGTCTTCCACAATAGTTGAACTAATTTACCCTCCCAAAAACAGTGTAAAAGTGTTACTATTTCTCCACATTCTCTCTGGCATCCATTGTTTCCTGACTGTTTAATGTTTGCCATTCTAACTGGCATGAGAAGGTATCTCATTGTCATTTTGATTTGCGTTTCTTTAATGACCAGTGATTATGAGCTTATTCAAATATGTTTTTTGCTTGCATCAATGTCTTTTTTTGAGAGGCGTCGGTTCATATCATTTGGTCACTTTTTGATTTTTTTTTTTTAAGTTGTTTAAGTTCTTTGTAGATGCTGGATATTAGCCTTTTGTCAGATGGATGGATTACAAAAATTTTCTCCCATTCTGTAGGTTGCCTGTTCACTCTGAAGATAGTTTCTTTTGTTATGCAGAAGCCCTTTAGTTTAATTAGATCCCATTTGTCTATTTTAGCTTTTGTTGCCATTGCTTTTGGTGTTTTAGACATGAAGTCTTTGCCCATGACAATGTCCTGAATGGTATTGTGCCCAGATTTTCTTTTAGGATTTTTATGGTTTTACGTCTTGCATTTAAGTCTTTAATCCATCTTGAGTTAATTTTTGTAAAGTAGGGTTCCAGTTTCAGTTTTCTGCATATGGCTAGCCAGGTTTCCCAACACTGATTATTACATAGGGAATCCTTTACCCATTGCTTATTTCTGTCAGACTTGTCAAAGATCAGATGGCTGTATATGTGTGGCCTTATTTCTGAGGCATCTGTTCTGTTCCATTAGTCTATATATCAGTATTGGTACTATTACCATGCTGTTTTGGTTATTGTAGCCTGGTAGTATAGTTTGAAACCAGGTAGTGTGATGCCTTCAGAGTTTGTTTGTTTTTTTTTTTTTTTTTTGCTTAGGATGGTCTAGGCTATCTGGGATCTTCTCTGGTTCCATATGAAATTTAACATAGCTTTTTCCTAATTCTGTTTAAAAAAAGTCAATGGTAGCTTGACGGGAATAGCATTGAATCTATAAATTACTTTAGGCATTATGGCCATTTTCCTGATACTGATTTTTCTGTCTATGAGCATGGAATGTTTTTGGATTTGTTTGTGTCCTCTCTTACTTCCTTGAGGAGTGGTTTGTAGCTCTCCTTGAATAGGTCCTTCACATTGCTCATAAGTTTTATTCCTAGGTATTTTATTCTCTTTGAAGTAATTATGAATTGGAGTTCACACATGATTTGGCTCTCTTGTTTGTCTATTATTGGTATATAAGAATGCTTTTGATTTTTTTCACATAGATTTTGTATCCTTTGCTGCAGTTGCTTATCAGCTTAAGGAGATTTTGGGTGGAGACTATGGGTTTTCTAAATATACAATCGTGTCATCTGCACATAGAGACAATTTGACTTCCTCTCTTACTGTTTTAATACCTATATTTCTTTCTCTTGCCTGATTGCTCTGGCCAGAACTTCCAAAACTATGTTGAATAGGAGTGGTGAGAGAGGCATCCTTGTCTTGTGTCAGTTTTCATGGGGATTTTTGCATCGATGTTCATCAGGGATATTGGCTTGAAAGATTCTTTTTGTGTTGTGTCTCTGCCAGGTTTTGTTATCAGGATGATGTTCGCCTCATAAAATGAGTTAGAAAGGAGTCCCTCTTTTTTATCATTTGGAATAATTTCAGAAGGTGTGGTAACAGCTCCATTTTGTACCAATAACTGTGAATTTGGCTGTCAATCTATCTGGCCCTGGACTGTTTTTGGTTGGTAAGCTATCTGCCTCAATTTCAGAACTTGTTAATGGTCTATTCAGGGAATCAACTTCTTCCTAGTTTAGTCTTGGGAGGGTGTATGTATCTAAGAATTTGTCAGTTTCTTCTAGATTTTTTAGTTTATTTGCATAGAGGTGATTGCAGTATTTTATATTGGTAGTTTGCATTTTGGTGGGATCAGTGGTGATATCCTCCTTACTACCATTGTCTATTGTGTCTGTTTGATTCTTCTCCCTTTTCTTCTTTATTAGTCTGGCTAAGAGTCTATTTTGTTAATCTTTTCAAAAAACAAGCTCTGGGTTTCATTGATTGTTTAAGTATTATTTTTTGTCTCTATCTCCTTCAGTTCTGCTCTGATCTTATTTATTTCTCGTCTTCTGCTAGCTTTTGAATTTGTTGGCTCTTGCTTCTCTAGTTCTTTTAACTGTGATGCTAGGGTGTTGATTTTAGATCTTTCCTGCTTTCTCTTATGGCCATTTAGTGATATAAATTTTCTTCTACACACAGCTTTAAATGTGTCCCAGAAGTTCTGGTATATTATGTCTTTGTTTTCATTGGTTTCAAATAACTTTTTTATTTCTGCCTTCATTTTGTTATTTACCAGTAGTTTTTCAGGAGCAGGTTCTTCAACTTTTATGTAGTTTAGTGGTTTTGAGTGTGTTTCTTAATCCTGAATTCTAATTTGATTGCACTGTGGTCTGAGAAACTGTTTGTTATGATTTCTATTCTTTTGCATTTGCTGAGGAGTGTTTTACTCCAAAATATATGGTCAATTATAAAATAATTGCAGTGTGGTACTGAGAAGAGTGTATATTCTGTTGATTTGGGGTGGAGAATTCTGTAGATGTCTATTGTGTCTGCTTGGTCCAGAGCTGAGTTCAAGACCTGAATAATCTTGTTAATTTTCTATCTTGTGGATGTGTCTAATATGTACAGTGGGTTGTTAAAATCTCCAACTATTATTGTGTGGGAGTTTAAGTCTTTTTGTAGGTCTCTAAGAACTTGCTTTATGATTCTGGGTACTTTTGTATTGGTTGCATATATATCTATGATAGGTAGCTCTTCTTGTTGCATTGATCCCATTACCATTATGGAATACCCTTCCTTGTCTTTTTTGATCTTTGTTGGTTTACAGTCTGTTTTAGACTAGAATTGCAAATCTTGCTTGTTTTGCTCTCCATTTTCTTGGTAAATATTCCTACATCCCTTTATTTTGAGCCTATGTGTTTCTTTTTACATGAATTGGTCTCCCAAATGCAGCATACCAGTAGATCTTGACTGATTATCCAATTTGCCAATCTGTGTCTTTTAATGTGGCATTCAGCCCATTTACAGTTAAGGTTAATATTATTATGTGTGAATTTGATCCTGTCATTATGATGCTAGCTGGCTATTTTGTCCCTTAGTTGATGCAATTTCTTCATACTGTCTATGGTCTTCAAAATTTGGCATGTTTTTGGAGTCACTGGAACTGGTTTTTCCTTTCTATATTTAGTGCTTCTTTCAGGAGCTCTTGTAAGGCAGGCCTGGTGGTGACAAGATCTCTCAGCATTTGCTCATTAGTAAAACATTATATTTATCCTTCTCCTATGAAGCTTAGTTTGCTTGATATGAAATTCTTACAGAAAATCTTTTTCTGTAAAAATGTTGAATATTGCCCCCCCACCCCTTCTAGTTTGTAGGGTTTCTGCGGAGAGATCTGCTGTTAGTGTGATGGGCTTCCCTTTGTGGTTAACCCAACCTTTTCCTCTGTCTGCCCTTAATATTTTTCCTTAATTTCAACCTTGGTAAATCTGACAATTATGTGTCTTAGAGTTGCTCTTATAGAGGCATATATTTTTGGTGTTCTCTGTATTTCCTGAATTTGAATGTTGGCCTGTCTTACTAGGTTGGGGAAGCCTCCTGAATAATATACTGAAGGATGTTTTCCAACTTGTTTCCATTTTCCCTGTCACTTTCAGGTACTCCAATCAAATGTAGGTTTGTTCTTTTCATATAGTCCCATATTTCTTGGAGGCTTTGTTCATTCTTTATCATGATTTTTTCTCTAATCTTGTCTTCACCCTTTATTTCATTAGGTTAATCTTTGATATCCTTTCTTCCTCTTGATTGATTTGGCTGTTGACACATTTCTATGCTTCACGAAGGTTTTGTGTTGACGTTTGCAGCTCCATCAGGTCATTTATATTCATTACTAAACTGGTTATTCCAGTAGGCAATTGCTTTTCTTTTTCTTTTTTTTTTTTTTTGAGATGGAGTCTTGCTCTTTCACCCACGCCAGATTGCAGTGGCATTATCTCAGCTCACTGCAAGTTCCATTTCCCAGGTTCATGCCATTCTCCTGCCTCAGTCTCCTGAGTAGCTGGGACTACAGGTGCCCACCACGGTGTCTGGCTAATTTTTTGTATTTTTAGTAGAGACGGGGTTTCACCTTCTTAGCAAGGATAGTCTTGATTTCCTGACCTCGTGACCCACCCCCCACGGGCTCCCAAAGTGCTGGGATTTCAGGTATGAGCCACCATGCCCAGTCTCCTTGAACCTTTTTTTTAAGGTTCTTAGTTTCCTTGCATTGGGTTAGAGCATGCTCCTTGAACTTGGAATAGTTTGTTATACCCACTTTCTGAAGCCTACTTTTGTCAATTCATCAAACTCATTCTCTGTCCAATTGTGTACCCTTACTGGCAAGGAGTTGTGATCCTCTGGAGAAGAAGAGGTGTTATGGATTTTTGAATTTTTAGACTTTTTTGCATTGTGTTTTCCTTATCTTCATGGATTTATCTACTTTTGGTCTTTGTGGTGACCTTCAAATGGGGTTTCTGTGTGGATCCTTTTGTTGACGTTGACGCTATTCCTTTCTATTGGTCAATTTCCCTTCTAACAGTCAGGTCATTCTGCTTCAGGTCTGCTGAAGTTTCATGGAGGTCCACTCCAGACCCTGTTTACCTGGGTATCACTAGCAGAGGCTGCAGAACAGCAAACATTGCTCCCTGGTTTGTCCTCTGGAAGCTTCATCCCAGAGGAGCCATCAGACACCAGCCAGACCTCTCCTGTTTGAGGTGTCTGTCAACCCTTCCTGGGAAGTGTGTCCCTGTCAGGAGGCAAGGGGATCAGGGATGCACTTGAGGAGGGGGTCTGTCCCTTAGCAGAGCGTGAGTTCCATGCTGGGAAATCCTCTGCCCTCTTCTGAACTGGCAAGGAGGAAAATTTTAGTCTGTTGAAGCTGCACCTACAGTTGCCCCTTCCCCCCAGGAGCTCTGTCTGAGGGAGATGGGAATTTGATCGATAAGCCACTGACTGGGGCTGCTGCATTTCTTTCAGAGATGTCCTGTCCAGAGAGGAGGAATCTAGAGAGGCAGTCTGGGCTACAGTGGTGTGTGGAGCTGCAGCCCAATCTGAATTTCTCAGTGGCTTTGTTTACACTGTGGGGGAAAACAATCTACTTAAATCTCAGTAATGACAGAGGCCCCTCCCCCATCCAAGCTCAAGCATCTCAGGTCAACTTCAGATTGCTGTGCTGTCAGTGAGAATTTCACGCTAGTGGTTCTTAGCTTGCTGGGCTCTGTGGGGATGGGATCCACTGAGCTAGATCTCTTGCCTCCCTGGCTTCAATTCCCTTTCTAGGGGAGTGAACAGTTTTGTCTAGCTGGCATTCCAGGTGCCACTGAGGTATGAAAAACTCCTGCAGCTGGCTCAGGGTCTGCCCAAATGGCCTCCCAGTTTTGTGCCTGAAACCTAGGTACTTGGTGGCATGAGCATCCAAGGGCATTTCCTGGCCTGAATATTGTGTAGACCATGGGAAAAGTAGTAGAAATGGGCTGCACCCACTTCTAACCAGTCCCAGTAAGATGAGCTGGGTACCTCAGTTGGAAATGAAGAAATCACCTACCTTCTGTGTTGATCTCACTGGGAGCTTCAGGCCTGGAGCTGTTATTCAGCCATCTTGACAGCCATCCTGAATTCTTTTTTTTCTTTTTTCTTCTTTTTTAAGGTTATATTGGTTTTAGGGCTATGTCTGAAGATTTGTTACATAGAAATATTGCCTGATGCTGAAGTTTGGAGTATGGATTCTGTCACTCATACAGTGAGTATAATACACAGCAGGCAGTTTTTAAAACACTGCCAGTTTCCTCCCACTTTAATAGTCTACCTTGTCTATTTGTTCCATATTTATGTCCATTCATGCTCAATGTTTAGCTCCCACTTATCAATGAAAACAAGCAGTATTTGCTTTTTGTTGTTGTTCCTTTTGAATCAGTTTGCTTAGAATTATGGCCTCCAGCTTCACTCATGTTCTTCCAAAGGATATGATTTTACTATTTTTATACTATTAATACATTCTATGTAGTATTACATGGTATATATGTACCACATTTTCTTTAACATACCATCGATGATGGATACCTGGATTGATTTCACATCTTTGCTACTAAGAGTAGTGTAGTGAAGAATATATTGGTCCATGTGCGTTTTTTTGGATAATTATTTATTTTTTATGAGCATATACCCAGAAAAAAATTTGCTAGATACAATAATGACTCTGTTTTTAAGTTTGCTAAGAATTTTTAGACTGTTTTCTACAGAGGCTGCCATAACTTACATTCCCACTAATAGTGTTGAGCATTCCCTCTTCTCTGTAGCCTTGCCATCATCGGTGATTTTTATTTTTTACATTTTTTTGACTTCTTAATATTAGCCATTCTTACTGGTGTTAGATCATATCTCCTTGTGGTTCTGATTTGCATTTCTCTGATAATTAGTGACACTGAACATTTAAAAATGTTTCTTGTTCACTTATATGTGTTCTCTTGTGAAGTACTTTTTCCTGTCCCTTACCCATTTTTAAAATGTTGTTTTTGTTTGTTTTTGATTTTTTTGATTGTTGTTTTTTGTTCTTTATAGATTGTGGATATTGGTTCTTTGTAAATTGCATAGTTTACAGATATCACCCCCTATTCTGTAGTTTCTCTGTTTGTTCTGGTGATGCTCTGGTGATGCTGCTTTTGCTGTGCAGAAGTTTTTTTTTGTTGTGGTTTTTTGTTGTTGTTGTTGGTTGGTTTGTTTCATTAGATTCCACTTGTCTGCTTCTGTTTTTGTTGAAATTGTTTTTGGGGATTTAATCAAAAATTATTTGCCAAGGCTGAGGTTGAGAAGAGTATTTCCTAGGTTGTCATCCAGGAGGTTTGTTGCTTCAGGTACTAGGTTTAAATCTTTAAACCTTTTGAATTAATTTTTGCATATGGTGAAATGAGGGATGTACTTCAGTCATTTTGATGTGTCTACTCAGTCATGGCACTATCACTTATGGAGTAGGATCCATTACTTGTTTTTGTCAGTCTTGTGAAAAATCAGATGGTTTTAAGTTTTTAGCTTTATTTCTGAATTTTCTATTCTGTTCCATTGGGCTGTGTGTTTGTTTTGTACCAGTAAATATTACATTAATTTAGTTACTATGGCTTTACAGTATAGTTTATTTAAAGTCTGGCAGTGTGATGGTAGGCTTTTTCTTTTTTGTTGTTATGTATCTGCCAGATAATAGTAGCAGGCTAATGCTGGCTTTAAAGAATATTTTAAAGGATATGTTAGGGAGAAGCCTCTTCTATTTATTTTTTATTAAACTTTAAGTTTTGAGATACATGTGTGGAACATGCAGGTTTGTTACACAGGTATACACATGCCATGGTGGTTTGCTTCACCCATCAACCCACCATCTACATTAGGTATTTCTCTTAATGCTTTCCCTACCCCAGCTTCCCAGTCCCAACAGGCCCTGGTGTGTGATGTTTCCTTCCTTGTGTCCATGTGTTCTCATTCTTCAACTCCCACTTATGAGTGAGAACATGTGGTGTTTGGATATCTGTTCTTGGGTTAGTTTGCTGAGAATACTGGTCTCCAGCTTCATACATGTGCTTGCAAAGGACAGGAATTCATCCTTTTTATGTCTGTATAGTATTCCATGGTGTATATGTGCCACATTTTCTTTATCCAGTCTATCATTGATGGGCATTTGGGTTGGTTCCAAGTCTTTGCTATTGTGAACAGTGCCACAATAAACATATGTGTGCATATGTCTTTATAGTAGAATGATTTATAACCATTTGAGTATATATTCAGTAATAGGATTGCTGGGTCAAATGGTATTTCTAGTTCTAGTTCCTTGAGGAATTGCCACCCTGTCTTCTACAACAGATGAAGCATCTTCTTTTTGGTCTTTTGAAATAGTTTTACTATGGTCATATCAGTTATTTTTATTTCTGGTAGAATTTGGCTGTGCTTCACAGGTTTTGTGGTAGGTTGGTAGGTTTTTTAATTACTGATTCAATTTCAGAAGTCAGTTCATGATTGGTTCACAATTGGTGTATTGTGGTTTCAGTCTCTTTCTGATTCATTTTGGGAGATTGTGAACTTTCAGGAATTTATCAGTTCTCTCTAGATTTTTTATTTGTGCACATAGAGTTGGTTATAGTGTTTTCTATGGGATCAATTGTAACATAACTATTAACAATTTTGATTGTGCTTATCTGGAACTCCTCTTCTTTTTCTTTATTAATCTAGCTAGAAATATTTCAATTTTTTTCAAAAAATCTCAGTTTTATGGGATTTTTACATCTCAGTTTTATTAACTTTTTTCTCTAATTTCAGTTGTTTCTTTTACTCTGCTAGCTTTTTTTTTTTTCTAGTTCATTTAGGTGCAAAATGAGATTGTTAATTTAAGACGTTGGTAATGAACTGATAAAAGTGTTTAGGGCTATAAACTGCCCTCTTAACACTACTTAGGCTCTATCTCCCAGAGGTTTTTGTACGCATGGTTCCTAGTTTCATTATTTCATTTCAGATAATTTTTATTTCTGCCTTGATTTCAGTGTTCATCAAGGAGTTATTCAGGAGTATATTATATAATTTTCATTTATTTGCATAGTGTTAGGACTTTTTTTTTTTTTTGTATTCATTTCTATTTTTATTGCACTGTGGACCAAGTGTAAACTTGGTATGGTTTCAGTGTTCTCTAGAATTTATTGACGGTTGCTCTATAGCTGAGACTGTGGTCTATCATACAATATGTTCTTTGCACAGGCAAGAAGTACATATATTCTGTGGTTGTAGGATGAAGTGTTCTTGCAATATGTGTTAGGTCCAATTTGTCAAGTGTTCAGTTTAAGTCCAGAGTTTCTTTGTTAGTTTTTTGCCACATTAATCTGTTTAGCACTGTTAATCGAGTATTGCCATCTCCCACTATTAATGTATAGTTGTGTAAGTTTTTTTTGCAGGACAAGAAGTTGTTTTTTGAACCTGGGTGCTTCACTTTTGGATATATGTATGTTTAGGATAGTTTAGCATTCTTGTTGGATTGTACTCGTTATCATTATATAATGTCCTTTATTGTCTTTCTTAATTTTTTTTTTATTATACTTTAAGTTCTAGGGTATATGTGCACAACATGCAAGTTTGTTACATATGTATACTTGGGCCATGTGGGTGTGCTGCACCCATCAACTCGTCAGCACCCATCAACTCATCATTTATATCAGGTATAACTCCCAATGTCTTCCCTCCCCACTCGCCCCTCCCCATAATAGGCCCCGGTGTGTGATGCTCCCCTTTCAGAGTCCAAGTGATCTTATTGTTCAATTCCCACCTATGTGTGAGAACATGCAGTGTTTGGTTTTCTGTTCTTGTGATAGTTTGCTGAGAATGATGGTTTCCAGCTGCATCCATGTCCCTACAAAGGACAGGAACTCATCCTTTTTTATGGCTGTGTAGTATTCCATGGTGTATATGTGCCACATTTTCTTAATCCTGTCTATCACTGATGGACATTTGGGTTGATTCCAAGTCTTTGCTCTTGTGAATAGTGCCACAATTAACATATGTGTGCATGTGTCTTTCTAGCAGCATGATTTATAATCGTTCAGGTATATACCCAGTAGTGGGATAACTGGGTCATATGGTATTTCTAGTTCTAGATCCTTGAGGAATCACCATACTGTTTTCCCAATGGTTGAACTAGTTTACAATCCCACCAACAGTGTAAAGTGTTCCTATTTCTCCACATCCTCTCCAGCACCAGTTGTTTCCTGACCTTTTAATGATTGCCATTCTAACTGGTGTGAGATGGTATCTCATTGTGATTTTGATTTGCATTTCTTTGATGGCCAGTGATGATGAGCATTTTTTCATGTGTCTGTTGGCTGTATGAATGTCTTCTTTTGAGAAATGTCCGTTCATATCCTTTGCCCATTTTTTGATGGGGTTGTTTGATTTTCCTTATAAATTTGTTTGGGTTCTTTGTAGGTTCTTGATATTAGCCCTTTGTCAGATAAGTAGATTGCAAAAATTTTCTCCCATTCTGTAGGTTGCCTGTTCACCCTGACGGTAGTTTTTTTTTTGCTGTGCAGAAACACTTTAGTTTAATTAGATTCCATTTGTCAATTTTGGCTTTTGTTGCCATTGCTTTTGGTGTTTCAGACATGAAGTCCTTGCCCATGCCTATGTCCTGAATGGTATTACCTAGGTTTCCTTCTAGGGTTTTTATGGTTTTAGGACTAACATTTAAGTCTCTAATCCATCTTGACTTAATTTTCATATAAGGAGTAAGGAAAGGATCCAATTTCAGCTTTCTACTTATGGCTAGCCAATTTTCCCAGCACCATTTATGAAATAGGGAATCCTTTCCCCATTTCTTGTTTTTGTCAGGTTTATCAAAGATCAGATGGCTATAGATATGTGGTATTATTTCTGAGGGCTCTGTTCTGTTCCATTGGTCTATATCTCTGTTTTGGTACCAGTACCACGCTGTTTTGGTTACTGTAGCCTTTTAGCACAGTTTGAACTCAGGTAGCATGATAGCTCCAGCTTTGTTGTTTTGACTTAGGATTGTCTTGGCAATACAGGCTCTTTTTTGGTTCCATATGAACTTTAAAGCAGTTTTTTCCAATTCTGTGAAGAAACTCATTGGTAGCTTGATGGGAATGGCATTGAATTTATAAATTACCTTGGGCAGTATGGTCATTTTCATGATATTGATTCTTCCTATCCATGATCATGGTATGTTCTTCCATTTGTTTGTGTCCTCTTTTATTTCACTGAGCCGTGGTTTATAGTTCTCCTTGAAGAGGTCCTTTACATCCCTTGTAAGTTGGATTCCTAGGTATTTTATTCTCTTTGAAGCAATTGTGAATGGAAGATCATTCATGATTTGGCTCTCTGTTTGTCTCTTACTGGTGTATAAGAATGCTTGTGATTTTTGCACATTGATTTTGTATCCTGAGACTTTGCTGAAGTTGCTTATCAGCTTAAGGAGATTTTGAGCTCAGATGATGGGGTTTTCTAAGTATGCAATCATGTCATCTGCAAAGAGGGACAATTTGACTTCTTCTTTACCTAACTGAATACCCTTGATTTCTTTCTGTTGCCTGATTGCCCTAGCCAGAACTTCCAACACTATGTTGAATAGGAGTGGTGAGAGAGGGCATCCCGAGGGCATCCCTCTCTTGTGCCAGTTTTCAAAAAGAATGCTTCCAGTTTTTGCCCATTCAGTATGATATTGGCTGTGGGTTTGTCATAAATAGCTCTTATTATTTTGAGGTACGTTCCATCAATACCGAATTTATTGAGCGTTTTTAGCATGAAGGGCTGTTGAATTTTGTCAAAAGCCTTTTCTGCATCTATTGAGATAACCATGTGGTTCTTGTCTTTGGTTCTGTTTATATGCTGGATTATGTTTATTGATTTGCGAATGTTGAACCAGCCTTGCATCCCAGGGATGAAGCCCACTTGATCATGGTGGATAAGCTTTTTGATGTGTTGTTGAATCCGGTTTGCCAGTATTTTATTGAGGATTTTTGCATCGATGTTCATCAGGGATATTGGTCTAAAATTCTCTTTTTTTGTTGTGTCTCTGCCAGGCTTTGGTATCAGGAT